>NW_026652283.1:35749181-35918373 GCF_009828535.3 Hylobates moloch | reverse complement strand
ATTGCTTCAAAGAGAATAAAATACCTAGGAATCCAACTTACAAGGGACGTGAAGGACCTCTTCAAGGAGAACTACAAACCACTGCTCAATGAAATAAAAGAGGATACAAACAAATGGAAGAACATTCCATGCTTATGGGTAGGAAGAATCAATATCGTGAAAATGGCCATACTGCCCAAGGTAATTTATAGATTCAATGCCATCCCCATCAAGCTACCAATGACTTTCTTCACAGAATTGGAAAAAACTACTGTTTATTTTTAAATCCTCCTGGAACCCAGTTGTGTTGATCTTGGTTTCTGTGACTCCCTTTCTGTCTTTGGCTCTCTGATGCTCGCCATGTGTCACTGTCTGAGTTTATGGAAGCCTGCATCTTCCCCACTCTACCCCCAGTATGTCTCTATCTAATGTTTCCAGTCTTCCTGCCATTTGGACATTTCTTTCTCACCCTAGCCCCAGACTTCCCACCTTCCCCACACACAACTCCCAACTCTCGCATGGGATTGTTTCCGATTATTCCAGACTGATCGCCAGGTAAGCGAGTGTGATGGGCAGATCAGAAATGCCAATGAGGGAAGAGTCTCTGCAGGTTTTTGGTGCTTAATCCTGGTTGCACCTCTGCATTTTAGCAGCATGGATCTCGTGCACTCTGACACTTTTGTGAAGGAGAGCCCATCTCTGAGTGTTGGGTCTCAGTCTATTAGATCTACTTAATACTCTAGCTCTCAAAACAGGCATTTCTTTGTTTAGCTAAGTCTAATTGTGATCTGGGCATCTATCACTGTAGGCTTCCTTAAAAATCAGACCTGTTCTATTCCATTAATTATCTCTATGAAGAATCTTAGAAGGATGATGTACCCTTATTTTGCCTTATTTTTTGTGGACTCCTTGGTAACCATAAGGGGAAAGGTGGCATAGTACAAGAATTAAGATCTCAGGTTCTGAATTCAAACACCTGGAATCAAATCCTATCTTGCCACTCACTTGCTGGTTGACCTTGGGCAAGTTATGTCATTTCATTGAGCTCCAGCCTCCATGCCTGTAAAATCAGGATAAGAATAATACTTACTTCTTAGAGCTGTTGTGAGGATTAAGGAAGAGAATGCACAAGTCACAAGATGTGCTCAGTACGGGACCTGGCAAATTGTCAGCGCTTGATAAATGTCAGCTAATTAATTAAGTCACTCTCAACCTTACTTGACTGGGATTATTTCAGGGGATGGAAGGAATATGTCAACTTCATAGCTCACAATCCCAGCCCCACCCCAGTACCCTGCTCCAGAGTTTGCATAAAATCCTTAATGCAGCTGTTCATGGTGTGTCTAGTTTTACAGCCAGACCGTGGCTTTTGGAGGGAAGAAGCAGAGTGTTCTTCATATTCCTGAGCCTCTGGCACTGCTTGAGCCTGTGTCCATTGGATAGGGATGAAGTCTCAGGCTTTGTCACCTGGCGGATGGGAGCTAATGAGGCCAAACCAGGAACTTAGTCTGTTCATGGCCTCTTCTCTTTGTATTAGAGATGTTGGCTTTAGAGCTAAGGGTCCTAGTAAGAAGTCAAATAGGCCCTAGGCTTTTGAGGTCATGGATTTGAGAACTGTGACACACACACATACGTGCATGTACACAAACTCACACAAATACAACTCTTTTCTATAAGATTCACAGGGAGTTTAAAGATGCTCTGTGGCCACCCCGATCCCCTAGTTCACCTAAAAAAAACAGCCCAGAGAGGTTGACCTCACACATTAAGTTGAAGGTAGAGATTTCTTCATCCATTGAGCTAATATTTACTGGGCACATATTGTGTGCAGTCCTTGACTTTCATCCAAGCTTCATTTTCATTGTCACAATTTGTGCTCTCTCCCTAGTCTATCTCCCCTCCCAAAAGGGAGCAGGGAGAAGAAATGCTCCTCTTAGTGTCACTTCTGGGGGGAGGGGGGGGGAAAAAACCCTGGTATGCTTTTGCTACCAATGGAAGATCAGTAATATCATCTCTGCATAGGGACCACAGCGTGTTGCAACAGGGTCAAACAGACTCATCTGTGAGGGATGGACAGATGGAGCTGGAGCTGCCTGTTTTGCTGTACCAGGAGACGCAGGTTAGGAGCAAGCTTCAGAACACAGTGTGCTTCTGTGATGTTTGGAGGTGGGAGTAGGGTTGGAGTTGATCATGCCACTGTGCACGCAGATAAATTGGGGTCCAGAGATGGAACTGGAACGAAGTGCATGGGAGAAATGGGCTTTCCTGGTTTTGTTTTTTCCTGTAATTAGACCTGCTGATTCTCTCTCTCGGCCTCAGCCTCTCAGACAATTTCCTCATTCCAAAAGAGTTCCCCAATTCTGGGACATTATGCAGACATCTCAAAATTGGGCTAATGGAAGCCATTTGATCACATATATATATAGATAGACATACACTGAATATGCAATTTGCAGCATTTAAGCCACTCCAGGCCAGAACAGCAGAACAGCAGGCCAATGCCCTCCTCCAGGGAGGAAGGTGATAGATGTCCATTTCCTCCGCTCAGGAGGGATGGTGTGTGCTTCCTGAGTGAACCTGTTCCATTTCCGATGGCTCTGCCTTGGGAGTTGGAGAACATTCATTTTAATCAGTACTGTAGAGTAGCAAATTAATACATAGAGATGTGACATTTGAGACAAATTGGGCAGCACTTCTCAATAAGTGGAGAATCAGGATGATTTTCATATCACGTCCTCAATAATCCCACAAATAGTTCATCATGCATAGTAATATTTTACCCCTTTGGGGAAGAGTATTAACATAACTTTAAGATGATATTATGCCAAACTCTAGTGCCCTGACCCTCTTCCTGTCAGGGTGTCGGGAGAAACAGTGATGAGGAGGAAGGAACATTCTCAGGCAGCTGCCTGCTTGCAGATACAGTGTACCTCTGCTTCACTTCTCTGTCCCCATTCATTCATTCTTCATTCATTCAACAAATATTTACTGAACGCCTGCTATATATCAGTCCCAAAGTAGGCTTTGAGGATACAAGAATGAATAAGAAGTGGCCCCTACATTCAAGGAGCTCTGAAACCTAAAAATGTTGGGAGAGAAGTAAGGGCATAAACCCAGGAGACAGGAGATGTGGATCCAACCCCTAGCTTTCCCTCAGGCTGGCTGTGAGACCTTGGGCAAGTCTCCTAACCTCCCTGAAATGATTTTTTTTTTTTTTTGCGAAACAGAAACTATAATGCCCACTTTAATAGGTTGTAATGAGGATTAAAGGAGTCAGTGCATGACAAGTGCCTGGCACAGAGTTGCTATTCAAAAACAACCAATTCCTCTACCACATGGAGAAAATTGCTCTCGTGCCCGGTTAGGTTTCTGGAGATCAAGTTTGAGCTCTGCCACATCCCCACTGCATGCCCTTAGATAAGGAACTACACCTCTCAGACTCCTCCTATGAAAAATGGGGTAATTTTCTCTCCATTTCAAGGGGACTGTGAGCATGAATGACAAGGTCTAGAAAGAACCTAGGGTGACATTTGGCACATAGTAGCCACTCAGTAAAAGAAAGCTAATATAACAAGGCATGGTGGGTTTTATGGGAGTGGGAAAAAAAAAAAACAATTCTTTCCCCTGACAAAACCTTTGGTCAAATCTTGTGGCTCTCCAAGGACAAGAGCTATCGCTTACTTTTTTGTTTTCTCTGCCACCATGATAGCTTAGTCTAGGGCCTGCCACACAGTAGGAGTCCTGCAATGGTAGCTATTGCTTGCATCTCCTGACCTGGATCCCTACTAGTCTATGTAGGGCTTTTGTGCCACACAAAAGTGGCTACTCTGAGAAGACACTGTCCTGTGCGCATATGGCTCAGTGGATAGCGTATAGGCTGGGTTCTAATCCTTATCACCCCTCTGCCTGGGCATACTTTTGCAGTACTCAACTTGAACAACTCGAAGGTTTTGGAGCTTTACTTCAGAACCGTCCTCTTGGGAGTCTGAGGTCATTCACCATCCAACAAAAGATTCAGAGATTCATTGGATGCTTGGGAGCAAAGATCTCAGAGAGCTTTCACTTTTGAAACCCTTTAATTGAGTTAAAGGGTTTAGCCCTTTAAATCCTTCGAGTGTGGTGGCTTACACCTGTAATCTTAGCACTTTGGGAGGCCAAGGCCAGAGGATCATTTGAGGACAGGAGTTTGAGACCAGTCTTGGCAACATAGCAAGACTCCATCTCTACAAAATATTAAAAAGAAAATTAGCTAGGCATGGTGGCATGCACCTGTAGCCCCACCTGTTCAGGAGGCTGAGGCAGGAGGATCACTAGAGCCCAGGGCGTTGAGGCTGGAGTGAGTTGTGATTGCACCACTGCACTCCAGCCTGGGCAACAGAACAAGATTCTGTCTCAGACGAACCAAACCAACAACAAAAAAACCCCCAACCATTTAATTGCTTCCAGGATGGAGTCCAGACTCCTTACCTGGCCATCAAAACCTCCGGCATCAGCCCTACCTCCACCCCTTCCAGTTCTCAGATGCACCATACTCTGTCTTCCCACTTATCTTTCAAACACACTGAGTCCCCTCTCCTGAACCAACTCACCACTACCACCCAACTCTTCTGTTCTCTGCCTAAACTAAATCCAAGAGGCTGCCCCTGTGCACAACAGCCCTATTCTATTACCTCTTGGCTCCCTGCACTTCTCCTTCTATCACGTGCATCACTCGTGTATTTTCTGTTCCTTGTTTACCTTCTCTACTCTTGTGTGTGCTTCTGGACAGGAAGGACACTCAATAGAGCCCGGAAGTCAGCTCAGGGTCTAAAGGAAGACTTGACTCCCAACTCGTCCAGGTAGTAGCCAGCATGTGACTTTGAGCAAGTCACTTAACCTCCTCTGACCCCTTATCGTAGGAGGACAATAAGAATAATAAACCCTACTCCGTGGGGTTGTTGTAGGGAAGAAATGGGGTAACACATCAAGTGCTCCTAATAATGCCTGGCATAGAATAAACACTCACTAAGTGGATGTGTAAGCTATTACGATCACTCTTCACAGTTGTGCCTAGCCTAGGGTCAGACACATAGTAGGTGCTCAACAAATACCGATTAAACAAGTGAATGGATAAATGATCGTGTTACCCCATATGAAAGGCCCAGGCAAGAAAAGAGATTTAGGCTCAAGGTACCTGATACCATATTTCTTTGACTCTAAGATGCCCCCAGTTGTAAGATCCAGCTTTAGTTGATGTACCATTAAGAAAGAAAAAAATGCTGCCAATTGAAGTGTGACATGCCATTGACTATAAGACACATCCTAATTTCAGAGATATTAAAATATGGAAAAGCTTGCACCCTAGAACCGATGAAATATGGTAACTGCTTAATTGCTCCTAACCACCCCTTCTCCTCAGTTGAGGTGTACTTATCATTCTGACCTCTTCTCTGACCCAGAGCTCTCTGATGGTCAGGACTCCTCCTTTTCAGCATTCAGGTGGAGACTCTTAACCATGTGATCACCTGTTAATTTATTCTCTCGGCTCCAAGTCTCATTACTTCTCAATTTTCTGCATTGAACTCTATTTAACACTTATTAGCACAGGTCTTTAGCTGATAAATGCCCTTTTCACGGGAAGCAGCAGGGTGCCCCAGGCTTGACCCTGCCTCCCATAACCGTGCTCAAGGCAGGGGAGCCCAGAGACCCCCAAACATGGCTAGCTCAGGACCACTGCCAGCCCACTCCCAGCCCCTCCCAGGATGGACCCCTTGGTACTGAAGAACCACTGGGTGGGGAGTTGGATGTGATTTCTCCCATGTGGATAGAAGGGGAGAGGGTTGTCCTTCAACGGCTGCTCTGGTAGGGACCGTAGCTGGACATGCATATCTGTCTCCTTCCTGTGCCCTTGGGTCAGGTGACCCTGTTGGACCTTCCTCCACTGACCCCAGCCCTAGAGATTTAGGGGATGCATGCCTTTCTGCCACCTCTTCCTTGGGGTGACTTATTTCCCAACCCATGAGCCCAGCATCAGTGGGGAGAGAACACTACCAAACAGAAGTGTCAAATTGAATATTTCAGTCCCACCTCTTGCCATTAATGAACAACTCGGGAGTGATCAACCATGGTTTTGGATTATTCTTTCTACCTTTTCCTTCATTAATGTGAATAATTGAGAGTTGAACCCACTGACATTTTAACAGCAGGAGAGAAAAGCACTTCCCGCATTAGGTAGGAGATTCTGATTTGGAGATTTGGTGGTGGACAGATGGCATCCCTGTGCTTCCCCTGTGGATGCCATCACATGATAGGAGTTGTTTCACAGTCCTTTATCCTCGTACAAGCTGCAGGGTCCATAGCCCAGGGCCTCTGAGATGAAGAAAACAAAGGAACTGGCACTTGTTGAGCACCTTCCACACGCTCAGCAATGCAAGGGTGGGGGCTTTATAGACAACTGACACATCACCACCTCGTGACCAAGGCCTTAGCATCCCCATTTTACAGATAAGGAAGTTGAGGCCTAGAGAGGTGAGTTACCTTGCCTGAGGTGAACCAGGACCTAAGGGTCATGCACAGTTTAAAAATCAATCTGGTTCCAAAGCCCACACTCTCTCCACTATGTTCCCGCTGAAAATAAGCCCTGCACAGTTCTCCAGGCCTGCCCCACTCGCCTGTCCCTACCCCACAGCAGGAGAGGCCTGGGAGAGTCGGGTGGGCCGGCAGCATGATGCTGGGGCATCTCCCTGAGCCTGCGGTCCCCAGCCCCGGCCTTCCTTGGGGCATTGCTGCTGCCTGAGACCTGTCTCATGGACAGTGGCTTTGCTTCCCAGCTCTGTCATCCTTCCTTCCAGCTCTCTGCTTCCCGTTATCCCTCCAGACCTTTATCCAGCTATATTTGCAGAGTAAACAGACTGGGCTTGGTAATGAATTACTTGACCAGGAGCTAGTCTTGGGAGGTGGAGGCGACAGGGCAGGTGAAGCACATTTGAGCCACTGGGCCTCCATACATTCTGTTCCCCTTGCCTGTATCCGGTGGCCCCAAAGCCCTCTCCCTGGTTCCATTCAGCTCTGTGCTCGTGTGTCTTCTTATTGAGAAGCCTTTTCTGACCACACTGTATAACACCGCCCGTTACCCATCACTCCCTATCACCTCTTGACATATGCTGTGACTGTTTATTTGCTTATTGTCCTTCTCTGCAGGAATGTGAGCTTCCTGGGGTCGGGGGCTTTGTGTTGTTTTGCATTGCTATTGTTCTGTGCTGCTTCCTCAGCTCCTAAGACAGGTCCTGTCACGTGTTAGGTACTCAGAAATATTTGGTGAATGAATGGAATCAAAGACCAGAAGAAAGAGCAAAGGCATTTGAGCAACTGCAAGAAGGGCAGTTGTGGAGTATGAGGGCAGGGGTGTGGCTGGAGCTGAACTGGCTTGAGGGACAGGGAACAGCTCATGTAGGACCTAGGAGGCCACAGGAAGGAGTCTGGGCCTTACTGGCAAGAAGGGGACAATCGCTGAAGGGTCTTAGGCAGGGAAGTGGCTCAGTGAGATTTATGCTTTAGAGACATTGGGGAGAGCAGGGACAGACTGCGGGGAAGGAAACCAGTCACAGGAGGCAAAGCAGGGACCACTGTCGAGCATAGAATGTTTCTGAACTTTCACCAGCACTGAGGATGGTGCCAGGACACGGGGAGACCAAGCCCAGGGCTCACTCCCCACATGGCCTTTATGGATGGACATTTACACCGCTGGAACAGAAGGAATGTCTTCTACACGGAGCAGCTTAGCCTTCACAATCGCTTACACAGAATGTTTGTGATATTTAGGTCTGTTCTGCTGACATTCACGATGTGACTGTAACTGATTGAACAGGCTCACCTGAAGAGTCCTGCTGAATAGATGAATGTTCAAGTGCTGGGGTCTCCAGTTGTGAGTGATGTGGATGGATCCCTAGAGATCATACTGGGAAATTATACAGAGGAGTCAGGGCAGGGAGACATAGCAAATGCATTGGGTGATGATGATTGTGAGGATGATAATGAAAGCTAGCATTGCTGGCGCTCTTACCAGGTGCCAGGCACTGTTCTAAGTGCCTTACATTTTAACATTTAATTCTTAAGCAGTCCTTTGAGGTAGGCCCCATTATTATCTCCATTTTACAGATGAGGCACTGAAAGGTTAAGTAACTTGCTTGAGGTCACACAGTTAGTAAGAGGTAAAGTGTGGGTTTGAATCCAGACAGTTTGACTTCAGCCTACAAAAAGGAATAAAATAATTTCACATAGTTGCGACTATTGGATTCAAATTAAATATTCCACTATAATAGGGAGCAGTGTCAAGCTTTGTACTTTAAAGAATCTAACAAAAGGAAAAGATTAGTGATCAGACTATATTCAAATGTAAAAGTTCTGTACAACAAAAATCATGTAAAATGGGAAGAGAAACAACTGACTTGAATAATATTCTACCAGATGTGGCAGCAAAGGGTTAACCTCTTCATTGTGTAATGAACCCATACAAAGTGGTAAGAAAGGTATCAAGGAGTTCACACCAGAGGAAATAGAGTCAGCAAATAAATACACAGCAGCAATACCTGGTCCTGATAGTTATCAATGTAATGTCAATTAAGACAATGAAATGGCACTTTATCCCTATTAAGTTAGGCTGAAAAACTTCGGCGTGTATGATGCAGTGCTGGAGTGGTGGCAGAGACACAGACACACTCGCACATGGCTGGTGCTGATGTAAATTTGTCCTTTGGAAATCCAGCTTGACAATATGTATCAAGAGTCATAAAATGCTCATGTCATTTGACCCAGTAATTCCCCTCCTGGGAATATATCCTAAGGAAATAATTCAACAGAAGAAGAAAGTTATATGCATGAAAGTGTTGATTTCAGCATTATTTATAGTGATGAAAAATTGGAAACTGTAAAAATGTCCAACAATAGGGGCATGGCCAGGAAAATTATGGTAGATCTACCTAAAAGATTTATGCAGCCATTTAAAAGTATAATAGCATTATTTAGCAATACAGAAGTTTATGATATTATTTTCCATGAAAAAACCAGAATGCAAAATTGATTCTTCGTATTTATTACAAACATGTAAAGTAGGTCTTATATGAACAGGGACTGGATGGAAATAAAAAAAGAAACAATTGACATGGGCAGGCAGTGAGATGTGGGTGAATTTTTTTTTAAGTTCCTCTTTATGGCTACTCAAGTGTTGTTTATGTGATAAATAGCAAATGGCAGAAAAACCAAAATCAGAGTAAACTAAAACTCAAACCAACATCAGTGAAGTCCTGGCTTGTGTGAAAACTACATGGGGGTGTCAGCTGGCTATGAACATAACATGAATCAAATGTCACATGGCTCTATTAATCAAAATATAGACTCTGGATCTTGGAGCGTGGATGCGTTCAGAAGAAGGAAATTCATGTAATAAAGCATTGATCAGTAGCAAGGTGTTTTGTTTTGTTTTACTGAGATAAGACCTTACTCTGTCACCCAGGCTGGAGTGCTATAGTGTGATCATGGCTCACTGTAGCCTTGACCTCCTGGGTTTAAGTAATCCTCCTGCCTCAGCCTACTGAGTAGCTGGAAATACAGGTGTGCACCACTACACTCGGCTAAATTTCTGTAGAGATGGTATCTTGCTATGTTACTCAGGCTGGTCTCGAACTCCTGGGCTCAAATGATGCTTCCATCTCGGCCTCCCAAAATGCTGGGATTACAGGCATGAGCCACTGTGCCTGGCCACAAGATGTTTTTGAGGGTCTTGGGTTGTATCTCTAGCACAAGACCCAAAACTAAGTAAGTATTTGGGAGAAATTAATGAGTACAAGTAACGATGACACAAAGAATAGTTAAAGAGAAGATGTGGAAGTGACAAGAGAGTTTGTCTCACAGAAGACAAATAAGGATTCATTCTGCATTGCTGCAGGGAGTAGAACAATGTCCAATGGAAAGATGTTAAAAGTAGGTGAATCAAGTTGTTTTATATAGCTTTAATTACCCTAAATAGGAGTAGGCTGCCTTGTGACGTAATGAGTTCCTCATTTCTGGAGGTGATCAAGCAAGGCTTTGATTGATCAAGCTCTGCCAAGGATTCTGTTAACATACTTTCCAAACTGGCATATATACTGGATTTTATCAAAGTTGACATTCTATTGACTGTAAGATGTACCATTATTTTATGCACCACTGAGAAAGAAAAAAGTGCCAATTAAACGATCACATACCCTTGGTTGTAATACTCATTCTAATTTCTGAATTGTTTATATGTGAAAAACAAACTGTGAAATACTATATAGCCCTGAGGGTTGCATGATGGGAGCACCCAAGCCTATAAGCTAAATGTGGCACATTTGCTAATCTTATCATAAAGCAAACATATATACAATCATTCTATCTATCTGTCTATATCAAATAGTAAACTAAATGAATATATTTCAACCAAATATATATTCTAAAAATGTTTCTTTTTTTATTATACTTTAGGGTACATGTGCACAATGTGCAGGTTTGTTACATATGTATCCATGTGCCATGTTGTTTTGCTGCACCCATTAACTCGTCATTTAGCATTAGGTATATCTCCTAATGCTGTCCCTCCCCCCTCCCCTCACCCCACAACAGTCCCCGGAGTGTAATGTTCCCCTTCCTGTGTCCATGAGTTCTCATTGTTCAATTCCCACCTATGAGTGAGAACATGGGGTGTTTGGTTTTTTGTCCTTGTGGTAGTTTACTGAGAATGATGGTTTCCAGTTTCATCCGTGTCCCTACAAAGGACATGAACTCATCATTTTTTATGGATGCATAGTATTCCATGGTGTATATGTGCCACATTTTCTTAATCCAGTCTATTGTTGTTGGACATTTGGGTTGGTTCCAAGTCTTTGCTATTGTGAATAGTGCCGCAATAAACATACACGTACGTGTGTCTTTATAGCAGCATGATTTATAGTCCTTTGGGTATATACCCAGTAATGGGATGGCTGGGTCAAATGGTATTTCTAGTTCTAGATCCCTGAGGAATCGCCACACTGACTTCCACAATGGTTGAACTAGTTTACAGTCCCACCAACAGTGTGAAAGTGTTCCTATTTCTCCACATCCTCTCCAGCACCTGTTGTTTCCTGACTTTTTAATGATGGCCATTCTAACTGGTGTGAGATGGTATCTCACTGTGGTTTTGATTTGCATTTCTCTGATGGCCAGTGATGATGAGCATTTTTTCATGTGTTTTTTGGCTGCATAGATGTCTTCTTTTGAGAAGTGTCTGTTCATGTCCTTTGCCCACTTTTTGATGGGGTTGTTTGTTTTTTTCTTGTAAATTTGTTTGAGTTCATTGTAGATTCTGGATATTAGCCCTTTGTCAGATGAGTAGGTTGCAAAGATTTTCTCCCATTCTGTAGGTTGCCTGTTCACTCTGATGGTAGTTTCTATTGCTGTCCAAAGCTCTTTAGTTTAATGAGATCCCATTTGTCAATTTTGGCTCTTGTTGCCATGGCTTTTGGTGTTTTAGACATGAAGTCCTTGCCCACGCCTATGTCCTGAATGGTATTGCCTAGGTTTTCTTGTAGGATTTTAATGGTTATAGGTCTAACATGTAAGTCTTTAATCCATCTTGAATTAATTTTTGTATAAGTGTAAGGAAGGGATCCAGTTTCAGCTTTCTACATATGGCTAGCCAGTTTTCCCAGCACCATTTATTAAATAGGGAATCCTTTCCCCATTTCTTGTTTTTGTCAGGTTTGTCAAAGATCAGATAGTTGTAGATATGTGGCATTATTTCTGGGGGCTCTGTTCTATTCCATTGGTCTATATCTCTGTTGTGGTACCAGTACCATGCTGTTTTGGTTAGTGTAGCCTTGTAGTATAGTTTGAAGTCAGGTAGCATGATGCCTCCAGCTTTGTTCTTTTGGCTTAGGATTGAGTTGGCGATGCGGGCTCTTTTTTGGTTCCATATGAACCTTAAAGTAGTTTTTTCCAATTCTGTGAAGAAAGTCATTAGTAGCTTGATGGGGATGGCATTGAATCTATAAATTACCTTGGGCAGTATGGCCATTTTCACAATATTGATTCTTCCAACCCATGAGCATGGAATGTTCTTCCATTTGTTTGTATCCTCTTTTATTTCATTAAGCAGTAGTTTGTAGTTCTCCTTGAAGAGGTCCTTCACATCCCTTGTAAGTTGGATTCCTAGGTATTTTATTCTCTTTGAAGCAATTTTGAAGCAATTGTGAATGGGAGTTCACTCATGATTTGGCTCTCTGTTTGTCTGTGATTGGTGTACAAGAATGCTTGTGATTTTTGTACATTGATTTTGTATCCTGAGACTTTGCTGAAGTTGCTAATCAGCTTAAGGAGATTTGGGGCTGAGACAATGGGGTTTTCTAGATATACAATCATGTCATCTGCAAACAGGGACAATTTGACTTCCTCTTTTCCTAATTGAATACCCTTTCTTTCCTTCTCCTGCCTGATTGCCCTGGCCAGAACTTCCAGCACTATGTTGAATAGGAGTGGTGAGAGAGGGCATCCCTGTCTTGTGCCAGTTTTCAGAGGGAATGCTTCCAGTTTTTGCCCATTCAGTATGATATTGGCTGTGGGTTTGTCATGGATAGCTCTTATTATTTTGAGATACGTCCCATCAATACCTAATTTATTGAGAGTTTTTAGCATGAAGTGTTGTTGAATTTTGTCAAAGGCCTTTTCTGCATCTATTGAGATAATCATGTGGTTTCTGTCTTTGGTTCTGTTTATATGCTGGATTACATTTATTGATTTGTGTATGTTGAACCAGCCTTGCATCCCAGGGATGAAGCCCACTTGATCATGGTGTATAAGCTTTTTGATGTGCTGCTGGATTCGGTTTGCCAGTATTTTATTGAGGATTTTTGCATCAATGTTCATCAAGGATATTGGTCTGAAATTCACTTTTTTGGTTATGTCTCTGCCAGGCTTTGGTATCAGGATGATGCTGGCCTCATAAAATGTGTTAGGGAGGATTCGCTGTTTTTCTACCAATTGGAATAGTTTCAGAAGGAATGGTACCAGTTCCTCCTTGTACCTCTGGTAGAATTTGGCTGTGAATCCATCTGGTCCTGGACTCTTTTTGGTTGGTAAGCTATTGCTTATTGCCACAATTTCAGAGCCTGTTATTGGTCTATTCAGAGATTCAACTTCTTCCTGGTTTAGTCTTGGGAGGGTGTATTTGTCGAGGAATTTATCCATTTCTTCCAGATTTTCTAGTTTATTTGCATAGAGGTGTTTGTAGTATTCTCTGATGGTAGATTGTATTTCTGTGGGATCAGTGGTGATATCCCCTTTTTCATTTTTTATTGCATCTATTTGATTCTTCTCTCTTCTCCTCTTTATTAGTCTTGCTAGTGGTCTATCAATTTTGTTGATCTTTTCAAAAAACCAGCTCCTGGATTCATTAATTTTTTGAAGGGTTTTTTGTGTCTCTATTTCCTTCAGTTCTGCTCTGATCTTAGTTATTTCTTGCCTTCTGCTAGCTTTTGAATGTGTTTGCTCTTGCTTTTCTAGTTCTTTTAATTGTGATGTTAGGGTGTCAATTTTGGATCTTTCCTGCTTTCTCTTGTGGGCATTTAGTGCTATAAATTTCCCTCTCCACACTGCTTTGAATGCGTCCCAGAGATTCTGGTATGTTGTGTCTTTGTTCTCGTTGGTTTCAAAGAACATCTTTATTTCTGCCTTCATTTCATTATGTACCCAATAGTCATTCAGGAGCAGGTTGTTCTGTTTCCATGTAGTTGAGCTGTTTTGAGTGAGTTTCTTAATCCTGAGTTCTAGTTTGATTGCACTGTGGTCTGAGAGACAGTTTGTTATAATTTCTGTTCTTTTACATTTGCTGAGGAAAGCTTTACTTCCAACTATGTGGTCAATTTTGGAATAGGTGTGATGTGGTGCTGAAAAAAATGTATATTCTGTTGATTTGTGGTGGAGAGTTCTGTAGATGTCTATTAGGTCCACTTTGTGCAGAGCCGAGTTCAATTCCTGGATATCCTTGTTAACTGTCTGTCTCGTTGATCTGTCTAATGTTGACAGTGGGGTGTTAAAATCTCCCGTTATTATTGTGTAGGAGTTTAAGTCCCTTTGTAGGTCACTCAGGACTTGCTTTATGAATCTGGGTGCTCCTGTGTTGGGTGCATATATATTTAGGATAGTTAGCTCTTCTTGTTGAATTGATCCCTTTACCATTATGTAATGGCCTTCTTTGTCTCTTTTGATCTTTGTTGGTTTAAAGTCTATTTTATCAGAGACTAGGATTGCAACCCCTGCCTTTTTCTGTTTTCCATTTGCTTGATAGATCTTCCTCCATCCCTCTATTTTGAGTCTATGTGTGTCTCTGCACGTGAGATGGGTTTCCTGAATACAGCACACTGATGGGTCCTGACTCCTTATCCAGTTTGCCAGTCTGTGTCTTTTAATTGGAGCATTTAGCCCATTTACATTTAACGTTAATATTGTTATGTGTGAATCTGATCCTGTCATTATGATGTTAGTTGGTTATTTTGCTCGTTAGTTGATGCAATTTCTTCCTAGCCTCCATGGTTTTTACAATTTGGCATGTTTTTGCAGGGGCTGGTACTGGTTGTTCCTTTCCATGTTTAGTGCTTCCTTCAGGAGCTCTTTTAGGGCAGGCCTGGTGGTGACAAACTCACTCAGCATTTGCTTGTCTGTAAAGTATTTTATTTCACCTTCACTTATGAAGCTTAGTTTGGCTGGATATGAAATTCTGGGTTGAAAATTCTTTTCTTTAAGAATGTTGAATATCGGCCCCCACTCTCTTCTGGCTTGTAGAGTTTCTGCTGAGAGATCAGCTGTTAGTCTGATGGGCTTCCCTTTGTGGGTAACCCGACCTTTCTCTCTGGCTGCCCGTAACATTTTTTCCTTCATTTCAACTTTGGTGAATCTGACAATTATGTGTCTTAGAGTTGCTCTTCTCGAGGAGTATCTTTGTGGCGTTCTCTGTATTTCCTGAATCTGAATGTTGGCCTGCCTTGCTAGATTGGGGGAGTTCTCGATAATATCTTGCAGAGTGTTTTCCAACTTGGTTCCATTCTCCCCGTCATTTTCAGGTACACCAATCAGACGTAGGTTTGGTCTTTTCACATAGTCCCAAATTTCTTGGAGGCTTTCTTCATTTCTTTTTATTCTTTTTTCTCTAAACTTCTCTTCTCACTTCATTTCATTCATTTCATCTTCCATCACTGATACCCTTTCTTCCAGTTGATAGCATCAGCTACTGAGGCTTCTGCAACCTTCGCGTAGTTCTCGATACTTGGCTTTCAGCTCCATCAGCTCCTTTAAGCCCTTCTCTCCATTGGTTATTCTAGTTATCCATTCATCTAATTTTTTTTTCAAAGTTTTTAACTTCTTTGCTATTGTTTTGAATTTCCTCCCGTAGCTCAGAGTAGTTTGATCGTCTGAAGCCTTCTTCTCTCAACTCGTCAAAGTCATTCTCCGTCCAGCTTTGTTCTGTTGCTGGTGAGGAACTGCGTTCCTTTGGAGGAGGAGAGGTGCTCTGCTTTTTAGAGTTTCCAGTTTTTCTGCTGTGTTTTTTTCCCCATCTTCGTGGTTTTATCTACTTTTGGTCTTTGATGATGGTGATGTACAGATGGGTTTTTGGTGTGGATGTCCTTTCTGTTTGTTAGTTTTCCTTCTACCAGACAGGACCCTCAGCTGCAGGTCTGTTGGAGCTTACTAGAGGTCCACTCCAGACCCTGTTTAGCTGGGTGTCAGCAGCGGTGGCTGCAGAACAGTGGATTTTCGTGAGACCACAAATTCAGCTGTCTGATAGTTCCTCTGGAAGTTTTGTCTCAGAGGAGTACCCGGCCGAGTGAGGTGTCAGTCTGTCCCTACTGGGGGGTGCCTCCCAGTTAGGCTGCTCGGGGGTCAGGGACCCACTTGAGGAAGCAGTCTGTCTGGTCTCAGATCTCCAGCTGCGTGCTGGGAGAACCACTACTCTCTTCAAAGCTGTCAGTCAGACAGGGACATTTAAGCCTGCAGAGGTTCCTGCTGAATTTTTGTTTGTCTGTGCCCTGCCCCCAGAGGTGGAGCCTACAGAGGCAGGCAGGCCTCCTTGAGCTGTGGTGGGCTGCACCCAGTTCGAGCTTCCTGGCTGCTTTGTTTACCTAAGCAAGCCTGGGCAATGGCGGGCGCCCCTCCCCCATCCTTGCTGCCGCCTTGCAGTTTGATCTCAGACTGCTGTGCTAGCAATCAGCGAGACTCCGTGGGCATAGGACCCTCCGAGCCAGGTGCAGGACACAGTCTCCTGGTGTGCCGTTTTCCAGGCCCGTTGGAAAAGCACAGTATTAGGGTGGGACTGACCCTATTTTCCAGGTGCCGTCTGTTACCCCTTTCTTTGACTAGGAAAGGGAACTCCCTGACCCCTTGCGCTTCCCAAGTGAGACAATGCCTCACCCTGCTTCGGCTCACGCACAGTGCACTGCACCGACTGTCCTGCACCCACTGTTTGGCACTCCCTAGTGAGATGAACCTGGTACCTCAAACAGAAATGCAGAAATTACCCATCTTCTGTGTCGCTGAGGCTGGAAGCTGTAGACCAGAGCTGTTCCTATTCGGCCATCTTGGCTCCACCCCCCAAAAATGTTTCTTTATGCAGTCTATCACTGATGGGCATTTGAGTTGGTTCCAAGTCTTTGCTATTGTAAATAGTGCTGCAGTAAACATACATGTGCATATATCTTTATAGCAGAATGATTTATAATCCTTTGGGTATATACCCAGTAATGGTACTGTTGGGTCAAATGGTGTTTCTGGTTCTAGATCTTTGAGGAATCGCCACACTGTCTTCCACATATACACCATGGAATACTATGCAGCCGTGAAAAAGAATGAGTTCATGTCCTTAGCAGGGACATGGATGAAGCTGGAAACCATCATCCTCAGCAAACTAACAGAGGAACAGAAAACCAACACCACATGTTCTCACTCATAAGTGGGAGTTGAACAATGAGAACACATGGACACAGGGAGGCGAACATCACACTCTGGGGCCTACTGAGGGTGGGGGGAAGGGAAGGGAGAGCATTAGGACAAATACCTAATGCATGTGGGACTTAAAACCTAGATGATGGGTTAATAGGTGCAGCAAACCACCATGGCACATGTATACCTGTGTAACAAACCTGCACATTCAGCACATGTATCCCAGAACTTAAAGTAAAATTTAAAGACATATGTTTGTCTATAAATAAAATAATAAACTATAAATCTTAACTAAATATATGTATATAGGCCGGGCGCGGTGGCTCACGCTTGTAATCCCAGCACTTTGGGAGGCCGAGGCGGGTGGATCACGAGGTCAGGAGATCGAGACCACAGTGAAACAAAAAAATTGGGACCGGCGGCGGCCTGTATCCCACTACGAGAGGCTGAGGCAGGAGAAGGCTGAACCGGAGGCAGACTTGCGTGATGCACATAAACTGAATATACACATACACAGAGAGAGAGGGAGGAGTCCAGTGTGAATGGGCATCTTTCAAAAGATAGAGGAGGAGACTTCAGAGATATCCTTCTGATGGCTGGCCACACTTTCTTGAGCCCCATGTCCCAGGTGCAGGCACCCACATTCTTTTCCTGCTGAAGATTTATTCATGTGAGAAGCTTGGCTGAACTGCATAGGGGCTTGCTCTAGATGCTTTCTAAAATCCATGACAAATCTAGGAGTCGCTAATCCAATGGATCTATAATACTTTAAATCAGCAACTCCTTATCCACCCATTCCATTGACTTTGATTCCAAAGTGCTTTCTAATCCCTAGTATTGGTCTAGGCCCTGCCTCTCAGGTGCCATCAACAGTAAGACTGCAGGGATCCAGGCCTGTGGCCCTCCTGTTGTCCCAGAGCCCCAGCATCTCTGGAACCCCTACAGCCCTTTGTGATCCAGGAATCTGCAGAGGGCCTGGGAAGGGATGGGTGCTTTACCCAGTCATTAGCTTTCCCCAGGCCCAAGTAAGCCTAGACCCAGTGCCATGGTGGCTCCTCATGCCTCTCACCTAGGTAGTCTCCCACCCCCTTCTGGAGGCAGGGAGGAGACAGGACGCTGCTGGGACGATAGGATAAGCTTGCACTTTGGAATCATAGAGTTATTGGGTTAATCTACCACTCACTGTGGAATGCTCTGTAATATCTCTGAAGCTCAGCTTTCTCAACTGTAAAATAGGGGTATGAGCATAATGAGATAATAGCAGAGCTCACATACAGCCATGCCCAGTGAGGTCGAGTGTGCTTCCCCCTCCAAGATCCCATTTTGCCCTGAGAAGGAAAAGAATTTTCAGCAGGAAAAGAATGTGGGTGCATGCACCTGGGTTCTGGGGGCTCCAGCTAGTACGGTCATGGGACTCTTCTCCTAAAGCTTCTGTGTCCATCTCAAATGAGGGGTAAGATGCAGGAGGACTTCCTTCTTTCCTTGAGACATATGTCTGGAAGACTGTAGTTTTAGCAGCTCCACCCTTCATAAGCCAGGGAGAATACATATTTTCTTTCTTGTGCTGCACACCCAGCTGTCTTGGGGAAAAACACAGACCCTGCTTAGAGGCACACATGGACTGGTTGGCTTCTGGCTGAGGCTTGTTGGTACAGAGAGTATCTTTGTTTCTCATTGTCCAACCAAGAACAAACAGGAGGAAATGCCCTCAAACACTCTAAAGGTTATGCAAACCTAGGTGTTTTGTTGTTGCTGTTGTTAATCTACCCATCCGTCCATTCATATGCCTTGAATGCCTCTTCTGAACAAGGCCTGGAAAAACCCACATGGGTAGCACCAGCCCTTGCCCTTGGGCAATCATGGTCTAGTGGAGGAGACAGATAAAAAATCAGACAACTGGGACAACTGCGGGAGAGCTGAGCGCTTAGGGCACACAGGAGCGACTGTGGGGAATTCCCAGGCTCTGAGCCAGCAGCGCTTCTGACCTCTCAAGGTGAGAGTTTCCCTGGCATATCTGGAGATCAGAGATGCAACCAGGACTCCTGGAGCAGAATGAGGGAGACGGGTGGTAGGAAGAGATACAGTTGCAGACAAGGGACCAGGTCACACAACAGCCTTTACATTATGGGAAGAACTTCGTTTCTACTGAGTTTATCAGGGCCCATGGGCAGGTTCTGAGCAGAAGCTGACCTGGTGTGACCTACCTTTAGCCAGTTGCTATGATGAGAATATGCTAAAGGAGTGCAGAGTGGGAGGAGGGAGACTGGCCTGGAGTCTAATGCAGCAATGCAGGCAAGAGGCCAGGGGGAGCTGAGGGTGAGAGCCGTAACATTGAAGGCGGAGAGAAGTGGGCATCTTCCAGACAGAGTTTGAAGGTGGAGCTAATGGAACTGGCTGGCAGATTAGAAGTGGGTGCTGGAGAGGAGCCCAGGTTAGCTCCCAGGGTTTGGGGGGATCAACGGGCAGTACGGAGCTGCCCCTAACTGAGGTGGCAAAGCCCACAGGAAGAGCAGGTTTGGGGTGCGGAGATCAGGAGCTCAGTTCAGGCTGTTAGGTGTGAGATGCCTGCCAGGAATATGGGAGGAACTGGTGGGTAGGCAGCTGGATGGAGAGAGCCTATCTGCCCATGTAAGTTGGAGCATCCTTAGCATGTAGATTGTATTGAAAGCCATGAGGTCAGATGAGATGACCTCATAAGGGAGTAGAGATAGAAAAGAGGGATTCTCTTTACTCCCCAAGGCTGCCTTTGCCAGTGGTATTCAGAGAGTGCCCTTTGCCCCTTTTCTTCCCCAGGTGCGGACCTGGAAAACAGTTATGTCTGTTTCTGGTTCTTGCAGCAGTTGTAGTGTCAGCTCCTTCCAGAGGTCTAAGAAGGGGCAGATCAGGCTGCAGAGAGCTGGGAACCAAGAACAGTACCGCCCCTGGCAAAGGAGACCTAGCCCCTGCCCCGAAGGGCTTCCCAGCTGCCTACTCATCTCCCTGAAGCAGGTGCCCAGCTCCCAGCAGGAGCTCAGTACATGTTGGCCGAGTGGAGGGATGTGGGGTCTCAGGAGAGCTGGTGGGTTCTACCCCACGGTCCTGAGAGAAGCAAGAAGGACTGTGTTGTTGAGAGGATGCCCCTCTGAGGGAGAGAGGCAGGTCGTGTGTGTGCATGGGTGCCGGGGAGCAGATGGCAGCGCAGACAAAGGCTCACCCGCGGCACAGGGCACAGAAGCTCATCTCTGCCTGGCAGGCACCTATTGCCCAGGGAACGATGGATTGAAAAATCCATAACGGCACGATGATGACTGATAATACTTGAAAGGAAACCGCAACGTCTGCTTTCAAAGCAGCCCTCCCCCGAATGCTGAAGTGCCCTCGGCTCCCATCTCAGTGCCTTTGTCGATGGCCATAACGCTCAGCCAGCTTGCTGGCATTCACACCTAGAGAACAATTAATCAATCTGTGGCTTGGGCTTAGTGTTGGGCTTCTTCCTAAAGGCTAATCGTTGGTTCACAAAAAGGAAGCTTTGGCAGCCCATTGCAGATGGGAACCTCAGGAAAACAAAATGCAGACAAGCTCGGAGGGGCAAATGTATCCCCTTTGTGCCCAGGCCCTGGCAGCTATGTTGAAGGAAGCTGTATGGGACTTGGTTCTATTTCACTGGCTTTGTTTATGTGACTGTGTGTGTTTGAAGGATAATCTTTTATTCATTCAACATATATTTATTGTGTACTTACTACTGTGTGCCAGGCATAATTTGAAATTGTAGGCTCAGAGCAGTGAATAAAACAGATAAAAATTCTCTGTCCTTATGGAGCTTACATTCTAGTATATGGAGCAGATAATATACAAGCTATGTGATGAAATCCTGTCTTTAATAAAAATATAAACATTAGCCGGGGGTGGTGGTGCATGCCTGTAGTCACAGCTACTCAGGAGGTTGAGGCAGGAGAATCACTTGAACCTGGGAGGCGGAGGTTGCAGTGAGCCAAGATCGCGCCATTGCACTCCAGCCTGGGTGACAAAGCAAGACTCTATCTCAAAAAAGAAAAAAAAATAGACAAGTTAAATGAGAAAATTGTGTAGTATATACATGTTGATGTGCAAAGCAAATTAAGAAACAGAGGAGGATAAGATGGATCTGGGGTGGAGGGATGACCATTTTAGATGGGCAGTTGGGGAAGACCTTGAGAAGGTGATATTTGTGTGAAGAGGTGAAAGAGGTGAAGGACTAAAGCCTGGGGGAAGAGTGTCCCGGCAGCAGGAAGAGCAAGGGCAAGGCTCTGAGGTGGGCCTGACCTGCTGGAGGAGCAAGGAGTCCCGGGTGGCTCGTGGGGATGGGTGGGGAGAGAGGCACAGGTGGTGGAACCGGAGAGGCTGTGGGGCCACAAGACAGTCCTGATAGACTGTTTTAAAACTGGAAGAAAACTGTGAACCATTCAGCCCAAATTCCCAGTTTTTCAGATGAGGAAACTGCTTCTAGCCATGCAAAGCGATTTGTCTATAGTCTCACTGTCAGTAGCAGACCTGGTTCTATCACTCTCAGGTGCCTTGACATCCAAATTACTCCTTTTCATTTAACTCATCTAGTCACTCAGAACGTGCTTATGGGTTACCAGAGGCTGGGAAGGATTGCAAGTGGGGAAGGAGGAGGGGAGGATGATTAATGGGTAGAAAAAAATCATTATCATGAATAAGACCTACTATTTGATACCCCAACAGGGCAACTATAGTCAATAATCATTTAATTTATGCTTTAAAATAACTGAAACAGTATAATTGGATTGTTTGTAACACAAAGGATACATGCCTGAGGGGATGGATACCCCATTCTTCATGATGTGATTATCATCCATTGCATGCCTATATCCAAACATCTCATGTACCCCATGAATATATATACCTATGTACTCAACAAAAATTAAGAATTAAAAGAAAGAACACACTTACAGGCTTTTCACTCACTATTGGACATGAGCTATAAACAGAACTGGTGGAGAGGCCCCAGGAACTAGGGTGGGGAAAGAATGGACTCTCATAGGCCCCAGGAACTAGGGTGGGGAAAGAATGGACTCTCACAGGCACGTGCTCATGCCTCTCTTTGTTTCTGTTTCTCATCTTGATGGAAACACTGCAACGTTTACCTCACCTCAGAGCAAATGGAGATGGGAATCCTTTGCCAGTTTACCAAACTGATTTCTGGACTTTTGACAGTTTTGATATTAGTCCACCCCAACCTACCTTTAAATCTAGAAGTTACTAGAAAGAGTTATTAGACTGGGGCTCAGCCTCTGGTAGGAAAAAGAAGGGAAGCATGTAGTAATCTGATCAGGAATTACTAGCACAGTGCCAGGCAGTGGGGATTCACTCATGAGCACAGGCAGCCTCTCCCTGAGATCTCCTGGAGCCCCCAGCCCAGCTTGGGGCTAGACCAGTAGTCAAAACACAGTGACAAAGGCTGTGAAGGGGTTGACAGGGGACCATGGGAGTGAAATGGAAGGGCATCCAAGCCAGACTTAAGGTGAATGGGTTAGGGAAGGCCTCCTAGAGGAAGTAAAGAACTAAAGGATGAAAAGAAGGTGGCTAGGCCTTCCCAAGGCAGAAGGAAGCTCAAAAACAAATCACTGGCCATGCGCGGTGGCTCATGCCTGTAACCCCAGCACTCTGGGAGGCCGAGGCAGGCAGATCACGAGGTCAGGAGATCGAGACCATCCTGGCTAACACGGTGAAACCTCATGTCTACTAAAAATACAAAAAATTAGCCTAGCTTGGTGGCAGGCGCCTGTAGTCCCAGCTACTCAGGAGGCTGAGGCAGGAGAATGACGTGAACCTGGGAGGTGGAACTTGCAGTGAGCCGAGATCGTGCCACTGCACTCCAGCCTGGGTGACAGAGCGAGACTCCGTCTCAAATTAAAAAAAAAAGAAAAAAAAATCAAGAGAGTCAGTGTGGCAGGCCCTGCTGACGATAAACCTGGATTCGAGTCCAGCTCCATTGGTTACACCCTTTGTGACCTCGGGCCAGTCACTGAACCTCTCTAAGCCTCAGCTTCCGTGTTTATAAAATGAGACTAACAATAGAACTTACCTTACAGAGTTACTGTTATAAGGACATAACAGGAGAATGCAGGTAAACTACGTGGCACATTTTAAATGCTTGTAGATGATGGATTATCCTTATAATCCAGCATGGTAGAGGGTTGTGGATGATAACTCCCTTACAGGCCCTGCTTCCTGGAGGTGGCACCACTGTGGCTGAGTCTTACAGGAAGAGGGTCAGTGAACCAAGGGAAGGATGAAGAAGTGGAGAGGAAGGGACTCCAGACAGAAGGAGGAAAGACTGAGCAAAGACTGGAGGCCAAGGCCCACACATGGAGTGGTGGAAAGCTGCATGTGATTCAGTCTCTGGGAATAATATCAGAAGGCAAGGAAGGCTCTACAGCAGACAGACCTGTATGAATATTAAGGATCTGAACATTGTCCTGTAGACAATGGAGAGCCACTGAAGGGCTCTTAGAAGCAAGGAGGTGACACAATTAGACATTTCAAAATATCACTCTGGCTGCTGAAGGGAAGGGAGAATGGATTGCAAGGATGCAAGACTGGAGGCTGGGAGCCTGCTTAGGAAAACATTGCCTTGGCCCAGATGGGAGATGATGAGACCTGAGCTAGGGTAACGGCCGTGGGAGTGGGATGTGGAGGAGAGACTAGGGTTGAGTCACATAGGAGTGAAATCAGCAGGAGTTAACATTAAATGTGGGGGAGTGGGGGTAGGAGGAAGCAATAAGGCAAAGGAATGTGCAGAATGTCCAAGAGGTCAGCAGTTTTTGGAAAGAAACTCCTGATGGATTTAGGAGTTAAGCACTACTATATGCTAGTTAACCCTCCAAGAGGGTGTGAGATCACTCAGGGAGAGGCAGTTTCAGTGGGGAGGGCAGTGGTTAGTGAGGGAGGCTTGGGAGAGACCCAGGGCAGGCAGAGGAAGAGGCTTACATGGAGGGACCATCACTGAGGTCCCAGGAGGGCTGGGAGTAGATTGAGCAGATATTGGGGTCAGAGGCTCCAGGAGTGGTGTCAGCAGGGTAAAGGCCCAGAAAGATCAGGGCTGCACAGTGTCTCCTGGCTTCAGCTCTCAGATGCTACCCTGGCGTATGCAGAGTTCACTGTGGAAGGCCCTCCCACCTCCCCCCACCCCCGACCCTCAATTCAGGGGGCTGAGGCAAGAATTGGAGGTGAGCAAGTAGAGAAGGGTGTCTGGTCACTTCTTATAAGACATTAAAATGATAAGGGGAGACGTGGGGCCAGCTGGGGTTCTGGGTTTGTTTGGCTTTGTTTTTCTCATAGGAGAGACAAGGGTGAGTTTAAAAACCAAGGAGAAGGAGCTTGCTGGAAAACAGAAAAGGATCACTAAGTCCTGAGAGAGAGAGGGTCCTGAGAAGGAGGAAGAGCCCCTTATTCTCTGCAGCTGGCTCCAAGTGGTTAAGGATGGGGAAGGATACCAATGAGTTTGTGTGGTGTGTTGTGTGTTGTGTTGTGTGTGTGTCGGAGGGTGGATGGGGTAGGCAAAGAAAGCTGGGGAGCTCACACCCAAATATCCTCAATTTCTTCCATAACAGGCTGAGGTGAGAAGGGTTGTGAAGATGTCAAATCACCATTCATTCATTCATTCAGCAAATAGTTATGGTGCACCCACTGTATGCAAAGCACTTGAGAGGCACTGGGAATATAGTCATGAACAACACACACCCTGTCCTCATGGAACTTACAGCCTAGTAGGGGAAGAGATGTCAAACAACCACGCAAATAAATACAAAGATATTAATGAATAAATGAATATCGTAAGACTTCACTTATATTCCTACAAAGCTCCAACTTTAGTAGAAGCTGCCCATCTGTGTGTTTAGATGAGAAAGAGCTTTTGAACCTGAGCCTGTTGTTCTGCTTAGTTCTGCTGCACAGAACGGCATCATGATAGAGCCCTGAGGCAGAACACTAGAGACCCCCTTCAGATGGGCACAAGTCTGCTGACTTAACCTACGTCTTTTTATTAGTACTCAGACCTAGCAGTTCTCCATATTGACTCACAGAAGCTTCTGCCCATCCACAGTTCTTTGTATGAGAAGAAACAACATGGTACAACTAAAAGAGTTGGGATTTGGGGTTAGAAAACCCGATGTTAAAGTCCCAGCCATGCTGCTCACTAGGGGGCCAAGATGAATGGGACATTTAACCTTTCAGGGCCTTCATTTCTTCCTGCAT
The DNA here is from genome assembly GCF_009828535.3 of Hylobates moloch. Classification (NCBI taxonomy): domain Eukaryota; kingdom Metazoa; phylum Chordata; class Mammalia; order Primates; family Hylobatidae; genus Hylobates; species Hylobates moloch. The sequence goes on along the minus strand of NW_026652283.1, from coordinate 35,893,194 downwards.
TAAAATAGGCTGAATCCTGACACCTGCTCTGCCTCCTTCACAGGGTACCTGGGAAGGTGAAATGAAGGAACCTGTGGGGAGATGGGTGGTAAACGTAAAGTTTGGAGCACGTCTGTGGTTTTATTTTTCACCTGTGCCCACTTGGAGTTGGAGCCAGTGATGGATGAGTGCAGAGAATTGACAGCGAATTTCAGAATTCTGATTTGGTTTTGCGCACTCCGTAAAGCATAATCATTTGTTGGTTTAAGTGAGATCTCCAGGCTTTTTCAAAGAGTCAAACAATTTATACTCAAACTGCATTTTGACAGCCAGCCTTGGATATGCTGGTCTTTTTTCAAAACCACGTCTTGCTTTTACAGATTATGTTACATGTTCATGGAAGAAAATGGGAGACATTCACAAGAGCACAAAGAAGAAAAGTAAAATCAACTGTTATCAGGCCCCCTAGATATAACCACAATTAATATGTAATTTATTCTTCCAGGCATATATGTGCCTATTAGTGCATAAAATTCAAAATATATACATTATGCTATTTATATTGCTGTAATTATTCAGCCAATCCCCTGTGCTTAAATTTAGATTGTTTCTACTCTTCCCCTATGACAGATAATGCTGTCATGAAACATTCCTATACATAAATCATTGGGATGCATCTGATTATTTCCTTAGAATAAATCTATAAGGGCATGGCCATTTCAAAGAGTTTTGGTATGTGGCTTCGAATTGCTTTCCAGAGAGATTTATGTTCTTACCAGTAATGCATACCATTTCTTCACTCCCCAACACTGAATATTAACACTTTTAAACCAATTAGTTTAAAATTTGGATGGGTAAAAGATGGTTCAACAACAGGGGTCAGAGGAGGCCAATCTTGAGGGATTGCCCATATCCCAATAGCTGTAGGACTCTTAGCAGAACTCCTGTTTCTCAGAAGCTTGTTGTTCCATGGCCAGGGTCTGGCCTGCTTCCCATCCACAGAGGACCAAGTAAGTGCTCCCTGTGTGCTTGCCCCAGAGTGGGCACTTCCATGAGGCTGAGGTCAGGCATGATGCTCAGGGGTGTCTGAGTCCTGGAGAGAGAGAAGGAGCTTCAGGTCGAGGCGGGCCAGTCCTCTGCTTATCATCTTGGATGCAATTCTGGACTTCGACTTAAATAAAGTTCCTTTTTTAGGCTCCACCAGAACTGGGCACCAGGATGCTCTGGTCATTCACAGAGCATGCTTCTTTCCAGACTAGATGCAGAATCTCCAGAGGCAGTGAGCTAGCATTCTGCCCCGGGAGAGAACATTTTTTATGGCTAGATGGGAGCGTGTCAGAGTTTCCACGCCTAAGAGAGTCTGGCAGTGGACTCCCTGGGGGACGCTCACCTTCCTCACCAGCACTTGCATACTCCTTGGGGGCTTTTACTCTCTTGGACCTGGGGAACCTTGGGGTAGTTATGGCTCCACCTTGGACATGGCTGGTGGCTTATAGGAGATGAGAAGGCAGAGAGCATGAACTTCCTGAGCCTAGTATCCAAGAATGAACTGTGGCTCATTCGCTTATTCATCCCACCTTGCATTGTGCTAGTTATTAGGTGGAAAAAAAATGAAGATAAACAGGACCAAGTCTTTTGGTGACTTGTAGGAGCTCACAATTAAGTAAGACAGACAAACCTGTCAACCAGCAATTGCAAAGCCCTAGAATAATTTCTTTGTGAGGCTCTGGAAACCCAGGCTACTCACCTATCTTTATCTGTTATTTATACTCTAGAAAAGTTCCTCTGGAAACAGTGTGGGGGTGAACTGGTGGTGAGAGGGCCAGGTAATGAGATCTGGGGTGGGATGGGGTGGAATAGGAGCAGTTGGTCTATTGGCGGCTCTAGGTTGAAGCTCCTGGAATAATAGAAGCAGGTGTAGGTGGGGTCTTGGGTCCACGGAATTCTCCAGGTGCAACATGCAGCATCCCTATCCTCTAGGCAAGATATAATCTCTGAATTAAGGACTAAGGGACTCTGGTGAGGTCTGGGAGGACTGTCTCAAAGGTTCCCTAGACTGAGGCACCTTGGCTTTGTATTTGGCTGAGATTCAGGATGGAGTGAGTGATAAACCAAGATGGGCTGGAGTTCTAAGAGGGCCAAGTATATACTGATAGAAGGATATGGTAGTGAGGGCAAATGGACTTTATCTTGTATTGCCAATATCAGTCAATTGGTTGTGGTTGACAAAAACCATGCGTTAAGGCCACATCTAGATTCACTGAGAAGAGGGCAGAGATCAATTAGTGATGTCTTCATGGGGGTGGATGAGCAAAATAGTGGCACATATGCTATTTGTGTCATTTCTGACCTCAGGCATCACAGAGCATATTGCTGGATGGCAGAGAGGATACATCATGACAGTATGCATGATTGATGCTTATCCCTGGGAAGCGGGCTGCATAGGCTCTGCTAGAATACAAATCTGAGGTATCAGAGGAGTAGGAGCCATCCATAGAAGAAAGACTCTTGAGCTCAGCAGGGTCCCAAACCTTGGTGACCAGAATCTGACAAGGTTCCAGTGCTAGGAGAGCTATAGCATGAGTCAAGGAAACTGAGGCAGAAACTCAGTCATAGACACTATACCAAACCGGTGAGTGCAAGGAAGGTTCAAGTTTGATGGGCTTCTCTTGACTTATAATAGTGGGCCTGTGACCACATGGCTAATTTGGACTCCACCTTCTAATGATGTCCTTGCCCTAGTCAGGACCACATTCAAGGCCTGGGCATGGTAGAGCCTACAGTAGCCATATGAGTTACACCTAATCATAAATATATCCCAGATTGGTTCTACAAAGGGGAAGTGGAGGATTCCTGGCAAGTGAGATATTAGGAGCATTTAAAAGTTCTCTTTTCTCCCCCCACCAAATCCTCTCCCATAGCCTAAGCACTGTCTATATTTTCACTGTCAGAGATGCACCCATAAAATGCCTAAGCCAGAAATGAGCACATGACCCGTCATTGCCCAGGAAGTAGGTCTTTCACTCTCCCTCTGCCTCTTGGCCAAGGCAGAGAGGGTCTCCCTAGCTGAATGTGCTTTGGTTTGGGAGCCCTTCCTATTACTCTGGGAAGATTTCTCTCTCTCACATCTAATTAGCTTCCTTATTGAGAGATCACTTTCTTTAAATGGGAACTCTGTTCATGGGTTTCCCATGTCAGCATGAAGAGCCACTGATGGAAAGTGGTGGGGGATTCTACAGCTGCTGAGCCATCCATGCCCATTGTCTTCAGGGGTAATTGACGAATGACCAACAGGTCAGGGCTCAGCCCAGCCCAGAAAGGACTGAGGGAGAGGTAATTGCTGGGGAAGAAGGAGAGAGAGTGAGGACTGGCAAGTCCAGAGCCAGATGGGGAACACTCTCAGAACAACATCAAGCTCCTACATGTAGGAGAGAGTTGGAAATAATAGATTAGGTGGAATTAAGATGCTATTTGGGCCGGGCGCGGTGGCTCACGCTTGTAATCCCAGCACTTTGGGAGGCCGAGGCGGGCGGATCACGAGGTCAGGAGATCGAGACCACGGTGAAACCCCGTCTCTATTAAGAATACAAAAAGTTAGCCGGGCGTGGTGGCGGGCGCCTGTAGTCCCAGCTACTTGGAGAGGCTGAGGCAGGAGAATGGCGTGAACCCGGGAGGCGGAGCTTGCAGTGAGCCGAGATTGCGCCACTGCACTCCAACCTGGGCGACAGAGCGAGACTCTGTCTCAAAAAAAAAAATTAAAAAAAAAAAAAAAAAAAGATGCTATTTGACCAGGCCATAGGAATACTTGGACCCTACCTCAGGCCATCTCTTTCTAAAAAGCCCCCTAGGGAGATTTCATATCTCCTCAATTCCAAGATGTACTCCCTCCCCTCCTACACCCTAACCAGTAGTTTAACCTTTTGGAAATCAAAACGAATCTTACTATCAACAAATGCAGTTTATGCTGTGTTTTTCTTTCTCTCTTTTTTCCAAAAAGCCCTAATTAAATTGACAGCACATGTCATTATTGATGGCATGCTTGAATCAAGAAAATATAGTATATGTACAAAGAATGGCACTGGCAAAAAAAAAAAAGAAAAAGAAAAACCTTGATTACTAGGTAAAGCTGTGGCTCCAAATGCTCTAGCAAGCTGGCTAGATTCCAATGAGAATGTCTTTAGCCTACTTCCATGATTTTTCTGTATGAGAGAAGGCCTACTCAAATAAATTTTAACACGAAAGGGAATCTATTGGCTTAAGTTCCAGGGAAATCCAAAGGGTGGTGGGTGTGGCCTCAGGAACAGCTGGATCCAGTGTCACTGGGACCTCATTCATCTCTCAGTCCTGTTTTTTCTCTTTTATGTGGCAACAAGATTGCTTCTGGGAGCTTCAGATTCACATGATCCTAGAGAAAGAGAGAGATTATATTTCCCCTGACATCTGCAGATCTGAAGTCATGGAAGTAGTGTTATTGGCCATGTTCAGGTTGTGTGCCACACCTCAAGAGAAATCCCAGCGGACTAAGGGATGGGGTGTCATATTGGCTGGGCTCCTGGGGCTAGAGGGCAGGTAGGCATTGTGATTTGATTGAGAGTCTGCACAGAGCCACATGGGATGGGGGCAGGGCAGTTCTCCAATGGGAAGAGAAATGCTGGACAAATAAAAGCAACAGCTGTCCACTCTTGGATCAGCCTGAAAGGTCTCGGACCAAGACTTCTTCCGTCTAAAGCTCAATCTGAAACTTGACTTTTACCACTTCTGTTTGAGGAAAGGCCGGTCTAGACTAGACCATTGGAATGACAGAGGACAAGGAGAGGAAGAGGCAGGGTGTGGTGCCTGGATGGTGCAGTAGAGTCCCTCCAGGGTGTTGGCCTCTGGACATGTCCCCACCAAGGGGATATGAGAAGAAGCAAAACAGCTAGAGAGGCTTAGAGCAGCCTAATCCATGCCGGCAAAGAAGGAAGAAGCCAGAGAGAGACTGCATCCTCCTGTGAAGATAATGTATGAGAATGCTTAGCCCAGTGCCTGGCACCCAGCGCCAAATCAATAAATGGTAGCTATTATTATTACCCATTAGGGATCATTCCTCAGCACCTGCAGTCTGGGCATGATGGATGCAGGCTGTGCTTGTGTAATGGGGATTATTTATTAGTCACCTTGTAAAAAAAAAAAGCAGTGACAGAAAGGCGCAAAACTATGTTACCACAGAGGGATCTTATCTCATGGAAATCAAAAGCTTCTCCGTTTTTCCCCTAAGAAACAAGAGCACTTGTTCTCGGAGATTAATCCAATTCCACTGCTAAGACCTCAAGGAGAAGGAGGAGATGTAATTCCCACAGATTTCAGCACTGCTTTTGGGATAATACTCCTCCAGCTCCTAAGTACCTGGGACCTGGGCATGGACGGGAGGGAGGGAGAGGAATGGGAGTTGGAGAAGGAAGGAGGGAGTTGGTGAGAAGAGGCAGGAGAGTACCCTTGGAGCTCGTTTAGGCCTTGCCTGGCCTTCTCTACTGGTTCAGGGCAAAGCCCCAGAGGTACTGTTTATGCAGATCGGTTGCTATCCAATGAGGGAGCCTGACCCACTTTGACCACTCCCTGCAGCTGCACCTGCTTTCGGCTTCCTCACCTGGCCCACTGCAGACCCGGGGCTCATTTTACAAACTTGGGCCTATTACCTATTGCCATTTAATTACAAATACTGTTTGCAAACCACTTTAATTTTTTTTTTTAAATTTACCTTTTCCATTAACAGATGTAGCAAGAGTATATTTATGTGGCAATGCTTATACAACAATTCAGAGTGGCCCCTAAATCCCCATGTGTGGGCTTAGGCCTTTTGTTAATTATTTGTTTAACAACAGCTCTGCCTGACAACAATCAGCAATGGCTCCCCAAAGAACATGGAAAAATTTAAAATTTATGTGGTGAATAGGAGGCAGCAGACAAATCACTTCTAATTAGCATGCAACGAGACTTTGTGGCCACCCTGAATATTAACATTGATTAAGCACTTAAGTCGCCCCTACCCCTCATAATAATTTTTTTGCATATTCCCCACAACTATCCTCGGAGGTAGCTGTTATTAACTGTTATGTGCCCATTTTACAGGTGAGAAACTGAGGCACCAGGAGAGTAATAGTCTGGGGGAGTGTTGAACCCAGAACTTCAGAACTAGGCCCTGCCACTACCACAAGACAAGGCCTCCTGGTAGAAGCCACCTCGTCAGCTTGTAAACAGGAATTATGATTTAATTTTTTTAAATGACCCATGTCTATTTTAAGCATTCAAACAATACAGTAAGAATATAAATATGAGATATTTTATAATCACTCACAATTCAACATTCCAGAAGTAGAGCATTGTTAAGGTTTTCAGGGCATCACCCTTGACATCTAGCTATCTAGAGAGATAACAAACTAATGCTAATGCTGGAAAGAAAGATTTTTAGAGAAAACAAAGTGAGATTGCTACATACTCTCCGTTTTATTTTTACTTTTGAAAATTTTACTTAAATTCAACAGATGAAAAAAACAAGGAAAAGTTGAAGGAATCATTAAACTTCAGATCATTAGACATTAGCTCCTCAAATATACCTCTGAAGCTAAGACCAAGTTCAAACAGCACGTTAAGAAGTTGCAGTCATTGTTGTCCTTTTTATTATTATTATTTTTGCAGCATTTATTAACCACCCCTGTATTGAAGAGGAGGAGGTTAGCGCATGTGTATTTGTTCTTATTTCCATAAACTCCCTTTCCTTGTTTAAATTCTTTTTAATTTGCCAAGATCTATAACATTTATATTCCATTCTGTACAATCCTCAGGGTTGTGTAATCTTAGCTCCATATTTAATAGGATTTAGCACTGACCACCAATTTTCTTGCCATACATTTTACATTCCAAGTGTTGTATTTTGATTGATTTCTTCACTTGCCAGAGTCCACTGTCAGATACTTTTTATAAGAAAGGTTCATGGGTGTTGTATTCCCTGAATTTCTGCTCGTGAATGTCCGCCTGTTGTCTAAATATGTAAATGACAACTTCAGTGAGTATGTACCTCTTAAGCTGCAATTCTTCTCAGAGCTCGAATGGCTTGATTGGAGGCCAACCAGACTTATTTCTCTCTTGTTTAGCTTGGTGTTCTGCCTAGATGTCCATATGATTCATTCTTTTCCCTTGAAATGTAGTATCTTCACCAGAATACATCTTTAAGGTGACCGCTATATATAAAATTTTTGGAGACCTCATGTGCTTTTTTGATCTTGAAATTCAACTTTCACTATTTCAGGGATGTTTTTGTCGATTATATCTTTGTATGTTTTTCTCTATGGATATGTTAAATTTCTTTTGTCGATATTCCCTATCTATGATCTTCCCTATAATCATGTTTATATACTTGATCTTTTCCATGTATTTAATTTTCCCAAGCTTGCTTGCCAAGTTCATGAGTTGGGTTTTCAGATATGTTTAATTCATTCCTCCTTCTCCTTTTCCTCCTCTTTTCTCTCCCTCCTCTTCCTCCTCCTCCTCTCCCTCCTCTTTTTCCTCCTCCCCTTCTTCCTCCTTCCCCTTTCTCCTTCTCCCCTCCTTCCCCCTCCTCTTTCTATTCCCTTTCCTCCTCCACTCCCCTGCCTCCTCCCTCTTCTCTTCCTGTTTCAGCTGTTTTCAGTGTGGTACTTCTTTTTGTTTCCCAGCTCATCTTTCGTGGTGTTTGCTTATCTTATAATTTTTCTTTTAGGTCCTTGAAACTTTTCTTTGAATTCCTTTTTAAAAACTCTGTAATTTCTTTGAGATTAGACAACAATGGTTTTCTGAATTCATCTTGCTTCCTTTGACAATTCCCTCTGAGGTCTATGTATTCCACAGCCTTTTACTTTATTCATTTCTTCCTTTCTTGTTTGTTTATTTTGTAATTTCTATGACGCTTCTCTGGCTAGTTCCCTACTAATTATCTCTCCCTTTTTTTGAGTTGGACCAAATATTTGCCAAAGAATAGTGTGCAGAACTGTGGGGCCTGGGAAAGGGGATTATGAACTGAGCAGTTCTGCATTGCCGGTATGGTTTTGTGGTCCATTTGTCCTCTCTCACCAGATTCGGCATTTCTCTTTGCTCTGTGCCAAAGCTGCTGTGTGTGGTGGTTTGGGGATGGATGCCTCATTTGTCCACTGCCTTACTCTGCAGCCTCTCTAGGACGGAGGCAGGGCCGTCCATCATTCAGGTGAAAAGGCACATGGTCTCTCCTTCAGTCTCCTCACATTCCTTCCTGCTTGAAGTGCTGAAGAGGTTTCTGCGGGACACTCTCATGGTTGGTCCACATTCCCACATCTTGTCACTTTCATCAAAAAGTTTACTGAAGTCCTTTTGAGGACCGAGACACTTTGTTTTAAGAAAATTTTGCTGAAGGTCTGAGGATTACTGTGTAGACTGTCAACACTTCTCCTTGTTTAGATTCACGTTTCTCAGTATTTGGCAAATATGCCTAATGGTTTGTGGTCAAGACCCATTTCCTTGTTTCCCTAAAGATACAGTTTCTACTCCTCTATATTTTTGTTCTTGTTGTCAGTGGATTTCAAGAGAGATTAAAAAATGTAAATACCTTCACTGGACATCTTTAAAAAGAAATCTCCCTTATCAATGTTGTTTAATAGTTATACAGAATTCCACTATGCAAATATAGTAACATATACTAAAATTCTCTCTTGAAGGACATTAATGCTATTTCCTTTTCTTCTTTTTTTTTGAGTATAAACAAGGCTATGATGAATATCTTTGGGTATATGTCCAGTTATCCTCATCATATTTTAAAGAACTGGGGAAAAGCCTTAGGTTCCAGGATTTGCCCAGGACCAAGAATCTAGTTTCTGGTTAGGCATGGCAGCTTATATATCTGTAATCCTAGCACTTTGAATGACTGGGGCAAGAGGATCACTTGGGCCCAGGAGTTTGAGACCAGACTGGGCAATATACTGAGACTCTGTCTCTACCAAAAAAAAAAAATTAGCTGGGTGAGGCAGTGCACACATGTGGTCCCAACTACTCAGGAGGCTGAGGCAAGAGGATCCCTTGAGCCCAGGAGTTAAAGGCTGCAGCGAGTGAGCTATGATCTCGCTACTGCACTTCAGCCTGGGTGGCAGAATGAGACCCTATCTCAAAAAAGTAGCAAAATAAAAAAATTTTTAAAAAAGAATCTAGTTACGATAGACCTGGATGCAAGCTCAACCTTGAGACACCCGTTTCAAAGCTGTCCAGCCTGCCACCGCCCTACCTCTCTGTTCATCTCAGGGAAGACCCTTCCCACTGCCCGTCCTCTCTAATTTTATTGCCCCCTCCTCTGGCTTTGCAGTCTTGTAGATTTAGCCACTATTCTCAAAGGGATTAACCATAAGAGGATTTCTATGCAGCTTTTCTCCTGGATTCACACAAAAGGACTTAGATAAGTCTTGGCTTATGGGGCCTTAATGGGCTATTAGGGGAAAGTGGAACATCTGGGGCCACTCAAACCAGAGGGAGACATCAGAGAGGCTGGCCATGCCCGGGGAGGACCTTCCAAAACCTCTTTTTCAATGTCCTTATTAAGGACAGAGTCCGGGAGCCTGGGCTGTTTATGCAACCCAGATATTTGGACTTCCTAAGTTGAGGATAAACTCTTTGGGGGCATTCACACATCAACTACAAATAATTAAGTATCTAACAGGTAGCCAGAGCCAGCTTCATAGGCATCTGACCCCTCTGCAGTCATACAGGGCCCTGCTGAGGGAAGAACCCTGAGCTTGGTTTAATGCTCTTCTGTTGACCTCTTGAAATTAATAATCATATTCGAACTAGGGGCCCTGCCTTTTCATTGTGTACTAGATGCTGATTATGTAGCTGGTCCTCCATGTACCAGACACAATATCAGGCTCTTTCACCTGTGCCAGCTGAGGCTGCCATAGGGAGAAGCAGAGAACTGGATCTGAGGGCTGCCAGGCCTAGGAGTCTACAGATCTGCAGGCTGCAGTCTGAGCAGCCTTGCATGAGAAAAGCAGCAAAGTTAACGAAGCTGGGCAGACAGAAGGACACCTGGACAAGGTGACTGTCCTCTGGGCCTGTAGCCACAACTGGTCCTACTACAGACTGGTCATTTTGCATGTACGTGAGCTGGAGATCTTAGTCTGTTTTCTGTTGTTTATAACAGAGTACCTGAAACTGGGAAATTTATTTAAAAAGGAATGGAGGCTGAGTTATGGAGGCTGAGAAGTCCAAGGACTAGAGGCCACATCTGATGAGGGCCTTTTTGCTGGTAGGGACTCTGCAGAGTCCAGAGGAGGTGCAGGTGGGCACCATGCAGCACACAGCAAGAGTGCTGAGCATTCTAATGTGCTAGCTGAGGTCTCTCTTCATTTTCTTATAAAGCCACCAGTTCCTTTCCCATGCTTGCCTATTAATCCATTAACCTATTAGCCCATTAATCCATGAATGGATTAATCCATTCATGAGGACAGAGCCTCATGACCTAATCACCTCTTGAAGGAGACACCTCTCAATGTTGCCACACTGGGGATTAAATTTCAACATGAATTGTAAAGGGAACAAATATTCAAAATCATAACAGGGTCCTTAGTCTGCACCTCAGGGGCAGAGGAGATGCCCGTCCTATCTTGCTGGACTGCACCCTGATGACAGAGGCTTCGAGAAAAGAAGGCGTTCCTTAGATTGCCACTACATTTTTCTCCCATCACTAGTCACATCACTGAAGCAAAGGAGCCCAGTTCAAATAATTGTGCAGACAGATCTTCGCATTTCATCCTAGCTAACTGTGGTGGGAAGATGGCCTCCTTCTTTCTTCCCCTCCAACTCTCTCTCTCTTTTCTTTCTTCTGTTTTATTAGCTGCACACACAAAAAAGATTTTTATTACTCAGATGAGCTCTCAGCACGTCTGCTAATACACTCCTAATGGGTTTTAAGACCTAAAAGCAACAGCATGGATCACCATTTGCCTGCTCAGCAAGAATTTGCCTGGTGGGAGGGGGGGACTGAGACAGGGGAGGAAGACAGGGAACAGGAGCTACCTCTGTTGCCCAGACCCACCATGCAAATGAGCTGGGATGCGGCCCCAACATATTAAACGGATCAGAGCAGCTTCTCATTCACATGTGCAAATTAGATTAATCAGACCAGACGCAGAAAGAGGAGAATAATAATGCCGTTACTAAGGACATGCAGGCACCCGCAGGGACCCGCAGGAGCCATACCTGGACTGAGAATCATATTTGGACACCGAGTCATGACCTGGCTTCTCTCACTGAGCCATTCCACTGGGGCCAAATCTGCCACATGATCCCAGCCTCTGCAGCTCTCCAAGTCCTTCCTGTTGGGCCGAGCCTGCCCGGGCAGCTTCCAAGGCACCGATGAGCAGGGACACCGACTCTGGTTTCTTCACAGCCCCCTTGGTGCCTAGGTCTGAGCGCTGCACAGAGCCTGGGTGTCCGAGAGATTCAGTGTGGCCTGAGGGTTGAGAACACAAAACCCAGTGTGTGATGAACTGACATGGTCCTTACCCACTGTATGACCTTGAGAAAGTGACTTGAACTTCAGTTTCTGCATGTGCAGAATAATTCTCTCAAAGGATTGTTCTGCAGGTTAAATGAGATAATATGTGCAAAAATCTGTGCCAGATGCAATAAATGTTATCTATTATTGTCTTTCTTCTTCCAGTCTCTTTTTTCTCCTTTCTGCCTACCTTCCTGCCTTTCTCTCTGCTTTCCCCTCTCCCTCCCTCCGCTTCCTCTCCCTCCCACTCTTTTCTCCTTCCTTTCCTCCCTTCCTTTTTCTTTTCTGCTTCGTAGAATCGGTTCCAGTTTTCTATAAGTTGATTCATAGAACTGATTCCATGATTTATCTAATTTGATCTTCCAGGAGAGGCACACAAGTCCAGAGATGGTGGTGTCCTTTGGATACCCCAGCTGCCTGCCTAGAGGGGTGGCCCCTTGAGTGAGCAACCCTTTCCTTCCAATCCGTGCAAGCTCCTGGGTCTCCTTCCTTGGGGCTTGGCTCAGTCCTCTTGTCTGCCCAGCTCTCAGTAGCTCCGGGATGAGTGGGACTTGCTGCCAAGACATTCTGTTTGTTCCCTGCATGTTGTGCCCTGACAGCTGATATATGCAGAATCCACATACCTGTGCCAAGTCCGGTAGGCAAAGAGGTTTTCGTGGAAAAGCCAGGGCGGAGGGATTCAAAGCTTGACCGAGTATGGCTTCTCGTCATCCTCTGACACTTTTTCATCCCTCTCTGAGTTTTATTTTGGTGGACACTGTGTGTCCAGGATTGGGGCAGAAGAAAAGGGTGGCAGATCCAGCCAGAGGGCATGACGATTGCATATAGCTCTGATTGCCAGTGAGGCTGAGCATCTTTTCATGTTTATTGGCCATTTGTATTTCCTTTGCTGTGAATTTTCTGTCCATATCCTTTGCGTGTTTTCTTAGGTCATTTGAATTTCTTTTCCTTTTTTTGGTAATTTGCAGGAGGTCTGAATAATATTAGGACGTTTGTTCTTTGTTTGTTATGTCTATTGTGCAAATTTTCTTTTAGTTGGCTGCTTGTCCCTACCTCGTCAATTGTATTTTCCACAAACTGACCTCAGCGAGGGATGCATCAGCACCAGGGTGTGCATATCAGTAAAGATAGTTGGAGTCACACCTGGGAATAATATCCATCGGTGCGTATCAACAGAAAAATCTAGATGAACCACTGCTCCCGGTTACTGAATATGAACACAACTGGACTTTGCTTTTCCTATTTGTGATAAGTCCATTTCTTTCCTGGGTGAAAAGAGAGCAGAGATATGGTAAACTCTCATAGCTCTGCTGTAGCTGGAAGCTGAATTTGAACAAAATCCTGAGGGAGTGGTTCAGAAGTGGGGACTGGTGAGATAGCCACCATGTTTTTCTGTCTCTTGAGAGCTGAGCAGGATCTCAGACCTTTGGAGGAATCGAAGTTTTGCACAGGCCCTGGGTCTTGACCCGGAGGCCGATTGCAGAGACCATATCCCACAAGCAGGAGGCCAGACTGGCTTTTGATCCTAGATTGCTGGGCTGGTAACAAGTGGAGTCCAAAAAGACAAGGTCCGATGTCCCACAGCATAGCCCTGAAGCCACCAGGCCCTGCTGAATCATCTACTTGGCAGCCTTTGATGGTGACAGTGTAGTAGTAGTAAGCTGAGGGCTTAACTTGGGTGAGTCCAACTTTGGTAAAGCCAAAGACCCCACATGCATATACAACTGAGGTTTGTCATTTTGTGAGAAGTGAAGACAGCAGAGTCGTCCAAGTGTGAACTTCGCGGAAGTCTTGCTGGATCCACTTGTGGAGAATTTACACTCTTGGAGAACCTTTCTTCTCTTTCTCTTCATCACTGGAAACATTTACGAAGAACCCATTGGGTTTAGGACTGATGAGAGCTCATGGAAACACTTCTTTTTTTTTTTTCTTTTTTTCTTTTTTTGAGATGGAGTCTTGCTCTGTCGCCAGGCTGGAGTGCGGTGGTGCGATCTTGGCTCACTGCAACCTCTGACTCCCTGGTTCAAGTGATTCTTCTGCCTCAGTCTCCTGAGTAGCTGAGATTACAGGCACGCACCACCACGCCCAGCTAATTTTTGTGTTTTTAGTAGAGACAGGGTTTCACTGTGTTGGCCAGGCTGGTCTCAGTCTCCTGACCTCGTGATCCACCCACCTCGGCCTCCCAAAGTGCTGGGATTACAGGCGTGAGCCACCGTGCCTGGTGGAAATACTTCTTAGCTACATAAACCAACTGATCTATGAATAAGGCCAATGAGATTAGATTCCTGGGCCCATCAGTGTTTGAGAAGTAGAAGTGGGTTTAGGGAAGTGGTTCTAGGGTGAAGGGCATTTTAACTAAGAACTAACTAAACTCCTTTTTTTTTTTTTTTAAGATGAATATTTATGGAATATCTACCACGTGCTGGGTACTGAGTTGGGCTCTGGAAATATAATGAAAAACAAAAATAAGTACAGTTCTTTCTTTCATGGATCTTAAAGGAGAGAGTAGGAGACAGACATTAATCAAGGAGCCCCTAAACATATGGAAAAGACAGCTGTGAAAATGGCCATCCATGGTGCTGTAAGCATGGGATTGGGAGAGCTGGCCTAGTGGGAGGCAGTGGTCACTGAGCTGGCTCTGGAGGAAGAGGGGACTCATCAGGGGGAAGACAGGCCTTCCCAGCTCAGTGAAGTTCGCCTGCCTCTCACTCATTCTCCCTTCTTCCTCTCGCTCACCTACCCCACTCCCATAACCCAAAGCATACCCCCCTGGATCCAGTGAATTATTATATCCTATTTCTTCTACCTCTGAAAAATCCCTCAAATTTAACCACCCTTTTCAGATCCCCCTACTGGCTCTGCCTCAATTATCTTTTTATCTCTCCCCTAGATTCCTTTAAGGGTATCCTCACTGTTATATTGCCCTCCAGTGTCTCCCTTCACTAATTCACACATCCTGGAGTCAAAGAATTGTCTCCACCCATGGACAAAAGCCTTCTTAACAGAACATGACCTTTTTCATTTAACCCATTCACATTGATAGGTGGTTATAAGCTAGAAACTAAGGAGGACATTGGACTTACTAGGAAGAAAGAGCTAGATTTTTTGGAAGGGGTAGCCTTTGAGCAGTACAAAGAAGAATGGATAAAATATGGATATGAGTTGCGGGCAGGGGAGGCCACTGCAAACAAGCAAAAGAGTGGTGGTAAATATTTCCAAGGAGGTCTAGGAGTGTGAGTTTTGAGAGAAAGCAACTGGGTGGGGCAGCCAGGAGGGGACTTCCAAGGAAGTGTTTCCTTAATGTGATAGGAATAGATAGAAACTAGATAGCATAGAGTTATGAATCATGAGAGACATAGGCAAAGGAATGCATTTCTCTTCCAATATTATTGGTCATAAGAAGAGCAAAGCAAGATGGTGGCTGGAGGTAGAAGTAACAAAGGAAAAAAGAAGTGACGGGAGAGGCTGGCTGAGGGTGTAGAAGTGTGGACTTGCTGATAGAGAAGGGCCCAGGAGACAGAGTGGGCAGAGGTGGCTGAGATGGGGTCAAGAACACAAGCCCAAGGACTCCCAAAGAGAGAAGCCCTTCTTGAGAGAAGAGGCAAGTGGAAATCAGTGGCATTAGTGGAATGAGATGGACAGAAGCAAGGTGAGGGAGGGAGCCAGTGTGACCTGTTGTGGTTCTGTAAACCAAGTTTTTAAATAATAAAAATAAATGTTAATAGTATATTTTGCTATAAAATATTCAAACAATGCAAACTACAACCTGAGGGTCCCCCTTCACCAGCCCTCTCCTGTCTTCCCCTCTCAGAGGTTTATAGGGTTCATGGATTGATGTGTAACCCTCCAGGTTCTTTTCTATACATTCATACCACTGTAAATATATCTAGATAGGGATATATACATAGACACAGACATGTACATATATAGAGACACATACATGTGCACACAATACACATATACATATGCAGACATAGTCATACTTTTTTACATAAATGGGACAATACAAGATGTACTATTCTGAAACTTGCTTTTTTTCATGTCATATGTCTTTAGAGCTCTTTCTCTATTCATATTCATTCTTCCTGGTGGATCTATGGATCTCTGTGCCATGAGTTATCTACCTTTTTTTTTTTTTTTTTTGAGATGGCGTCTCACTCTGTCACCCAGGCTGGAGTGCAGTGGCACGATCTCGGCTCACTGCAAGCTCTGCCTCCCAGGTTCACACCATTCTCCTGCCTTAGCCTCCCGAGCAGCCGGGACCACAGGCGCCCACCACCACGCCCGGCTAATTTTTTTTTTTTTGTATTTTTAGTAGAGACAGGGTTTCACCATGCTAGCCAGGATGGTCTTGATCTTCTGACCTTGTAATCCGCCCACCTCAGCCTCCCAAAGTGCTGGGATTACAGGAGTGAGCAACTGCACCCTGCCGAGTTATCTAACATTTTACTGATGGACATTGAAGTTGCTTCCAGTAATCTCTGTTAAAAAAGCCATGCTAGGGCTGGGTGCAGTGACTCACACCTGTAATCCCAACACTCTGGGAGGCTGAGGTGCTGAGGTGGGTGCATTGCTTGAGCCCAGGAGTTCAAGAACAGCCTGGGCATCATGGCAAAACCTCGTCTCTACTAAAAATACAAAAAAGTAGCTGGGCATGGTGAGCATGGTGAATATGGTGGCGCGTGCCTATAGTCCCAGCTACCCGGGAGGCTGAGGTGGGAGATCGAGGCTTCAGTGAGCTGTACTGTCATGAGTACCATCATCAATGCACGTTTATGAGCTTATATAAGAATGTCTAGCCGGGCGTGGTGGCTCACGCTTGTAATCCCAGCACTTTGGGAGGCTGAGGCAGGCGGATCACGAGGTCAGGAGATCGAGACCACGGTGAAACCCCGTCTCTACTAAAAATACAAAAAAATTAGCCGGGCGTGGTGGCGGGCGCCTGTAGTCCCAGCTACTCGGAGAGGCTGAGGCGGAGAATGGCGTGAACCCAGGAGGCGGAGCTTGCAGTGATCCGAGATTGCGCCACTGCACTCTAGCCTGGGCGACAGAGCAAGACTCCGTCTCAAAAAAAAAAAAAAAAAAAGAACGTCTATCAGATGGAAAGTGAGGAGTGGAATTTTTGTGTCAAAGACTATGTGGGCTGTAATTTTGTTATTGTGAGACTGTCCTCTCCAAAGCTTGTTTACACTCCCACTAACCACCTGGGTTGATTCCCCTACCCTCTCCCAACACTAGACTTTATCAGGCTTTTTCATTTCTGCCAATCTGATTGTCAAATAATGCTATCTCATTGTTGTTTTGATTTGCATTTTCCTGATTAGCAACGCCTCTTTTCATATACTTATCCTCCATTTGTTTTTGTGATTTTTTTTTTCACGTGGATTACCTGTTCATATCTCCTGCCCATTTTTTTTTTCTATTGGGTTATTTGCCTTTTTTTTTATTGACTTGGAGCACTTAATATATTCTGGGTATCACTGTTGTCCATTATATATGTTATGGCTTTCTTTTCCTACTCTGTAATTTGTATTTTAACTTTGTTTTGAGGCCTATTTTATTGAGTCAGACACAGATAGCTTAAATGACTTGCCCAAGGTCCCTCTGCCTAGAGCTGTTTTCTGACTCCCTGTGGTGTTTCACCAGATCCAGTATTCCTCTGCAGGACAGCCAGACCGTGTCTTCCTCTGGCTCCCTTTCAGGGGGATTTTTTAAACTGCGTGCACTCCTGGAGTAAGCTTAGTTTGATCCTGTTGCAAAGCTGGCTGAGGCAGGGAACTCCATGACTATGGCTGTTGCTGGGTTCTTCTCCACCTGTTCCATTTCTCTTCTCAATTTCGATGGAACAATTTCCAAGATTTTCTAGCCCACACTTTCAAGTTCATGTAGGATGTACAGCAGTAAACTAAAAGGTTTCGGTGTTCTCCGGAACCCTAAAGTTTCAAGGACTGTGTATCAGGAGCCACCTGGAATCAGGTTGCCAGATGTTCCAATTAGAAATACAGGACACAGCCAGGGGTGGTGGCTGATGCCTGTAATCCCAGCACTTTGGGAGGCTGAGGCAGGAGGATTGCTTGAGGCCAGGAGTTCCATGCCAGCTGGGAAAACATTGCAAGACCCTGTCTCTACAAAAAATGAAAAATATCAGCCAGACATGGTGGGGAGTGTCTGTAGTCCTAGCTACTTGGGAGGATCACTTAAGCCCAGTAGTTCTAGGCTGCAGCGAGCTAAGATTATGCCTCTGTACTCCAGTCTGGGCAACAGACAGAGGCCCTGTCTCTAAAAAAGAGGAAAAAAAAAAACCCCCAAAACACCCAGTTAAGTTTGATTTTCACAAAAATAACAAATACTATTTTACCACAAATATGTCCCATACAATATTCTAGTATAAGTGTGACCCATGCAATATTTACTTATACTAAAACATTATTCATTTTTATCTGAAATCAGATTTAGCTGGGATTGTATATTTTATCTGGCAACCCTAATCTGGAGGATTAGACAGGAAGGGTAGGAGAAAACTGGGTGAGCTCAGTAGGCTCACGCCTGGCCTCAACCTAAGGCTGGCACTGTTAAATGTCTTAGATTTTTTAGATTGAAGAATGTAAGTTACGAAGAGATCAAGTGACTTGGCAGAGCTGAAGTTTGGATCAAGATATGTCTGATAGAAGAGCCCATTGTTTTTCCCAAGTCCCTTGAGTTTGGGGTGACTGATTCTCCTCTTCATAGCCTCTCCCCAGAGTGTGGAAGAGACAGCCCCAGAGCAGCAAAGAGTGTGAGGAGATAGGCCTATCAGAACCAGGCTTTCCATGTGCAGAAAGTGTAGGGTGAGGGGAGAGTAATGTGTTTCCTGCCACACTCTCATCGTCTTAAATGGGGTGAATCCTTATTAATTCAAATTAAATAACTGTTTAATTGATTCTAACTCCATTTCCAGGAGTGAGCTCACAGCCCATGAATAGATCTTTGGACTTCTGACTACTACATATCTTACATTACTACTACATCCTATCACTTTTTTTGATACCTAGTCTAAACTTTTTTTTGAAATGGAATTTCACTCTTGTCACCCAGGCTGGAGTGCCGTGGCACGATCTCAGCTCACTGCAACCTCCACCTCCCAGGTTCAAGTGATTCTCTGCCTCAGCCTCCTGAGTAGTTGAGATTACAGGCACACGCCACCATGCCAGGCTAATTTTTTGTATTTGTAGTAGAGACGGGGTTTTGCCATGTTGGCCAGGCTGATCTCGAACGCCGGACCTCAGGTGATCTGCCAGCCTCAGCCTCCCAAAGTCTTTTTTAAATCACTCTTATTGATATGTAATTGATATACAATAAAATACACCATTTTGGAGTGTACAGTTTGGTGCGTTTTCACAAGTTCTTGCATCCATCTAGCTACCACCACAATTAAGACATAAACATCTCCATCGCCCCCAAAAGTTTCTTTGTGCCGGTTCTTAGTCATTCTCCTCCCATCGCTGACCACAGGTAACTGATCTGCTTTCTGTCACGTCAGATTAGATTTGTCTTTCCTAGAGTTTCACATAGCAAAATCGTACAGTGTAATCATACAATATATACTCTTTTGTGTCTGACTTTTTTCAGTATAACAGTGATGAGATTCGTTCATGTGTTGTTGTATCAGGAGTTCATTCATTTTTTTACTGCTGAAAACTATTCAGTTTTATTAATATACCATAATTTCTTTATCCATCCAAATATCCTTTTAATGAAAATTTGGGTTGTTGGTTTGGAGTCATTATAAGTAAACCTGCTGTGAATGAACATTCAAATGTAAGTCTTTGTGTGATTATATGTTTCGTTTCCTCTGGGTAAATTCTTGGGAATGAAATTACCAGGTTGTGTATGTTTATATAAAATACGGCTCAACTGTTTTCCAAAGTAGTTAAACCATTTTGCATTCCCATCAGCCATGTATGGTGGACATGCCCTTGTTGAAACTTGGTATCTTTGCTCTATTACATTGTAACCATTCTAATGGGTGTGTGGTGGTATCTCACTGTGGCTGTAATTTTCATTTCCCTGATGGCTAATGAGGATAAACATTTTTTCACCTGTTTATTGACCATTTGGAAATCATCTGTTCAAGTTTCTGCCCATTTTTAAATTGACTTATTTGTCTTATTAGTGAGTTATAAGATTACACGTATATGTGTGTGTGTTTTATTTCTATATAATTCATATATAAATATACTATAATTTCTTTATGCATCCATATATATATATATATATATATATATATATAGAGAGAGAGAGAGAGAGAGAGAGAGAGAGATTTTTACCTGTCCCAAAGCCATGAAGGTTTTCTCTTGTTTTCTTCTGGAAGTTTTATAGTTTTAGTTTGTGTATACACTTAGTTGTATGATTCCTTTTGTGTTAATATTTGTGTATGGGGTGAAGTGAGAGTTGAGGTTCATTTTTTCCCCGTGTGATATTCAGTCGTTCTAGCATCATTGGTTGAAAAGGCTATCAGCAGAGCATATTTTGAATAAGATGCAGATACAGCATGATTGACTCCCTATCAGCATCCCCTCCTTGTTTTAGTATTTTTTTTTCCATCAACAAGTATTTGTTGATTTTCTGTGACATGTCAGGTGTCGTTTTAATTGCTGGGCATCAGTCCTGAATAAAGTGGAACAAGTCCCTGCTCTCACGGAGACCGTGGCTTAGCCACAGGAGACAACAACTTAACCCAAAATAATAATAGTAGACCTGGCCCTAGAAAGATAACTAAAATAGGGTTAGGAAACAGAGAGTGGCAGGACATTCCGGAGTGAAACGGAGAGGGCAACCTTTCTAAGAAGGCAGCGTTTGAGCAGAGACCTGCAGGGTGGAGGATGTGAGGGCCTGGCTCTCTGCAGATGGGCTGTTAAGGGGAGAGCCTGTTGCCAGAGCCTCCCATTCCCAGCCCAGCTTCTCAGACACTCCCTTAGGGGTCTACAGTTGTGACAAGGGCCCTCTGCAGAGCTCATGTGCTGTCAGATGTCAGTCGGGTCTCCTCCGTGTCCTGGCTACTCCAGCCACTGCTCACGAAGCTGCAACTGACAGCAGGGAGTGACTTTAGCAGATTTCACTCCTTCATTCATTTCTTTAATTAAAAGGTATGTATGAAGCCCAGTTAAGTGTGCTTGGCACTGCGCTAGACTCTGGGGAGACAGAGATGAACAGATGAATGGGCCCAAGTTATGGCTTCAGCATGAGCCAGCTCAAGGAAAGTCTTAAGTGCACTTGGTACATGAAGTTTTTGCTCTGCAGACAGGAGAGCTCCAAGAATGGCTAAAGCTACTGGATAAGGGAGTGAGGAATGGGAGACAAGCAGAGTTTATCCTAGGAGACTGTTGAAATAGGTCAGGTAAGATATGATGCAGGTGTGAATTAAAGCAGTGGAGATGTGGCGGAGGGGGGGTGGGAGGAAGAGTATTGGATACTTCAGGTTTCTAACTTGAACACAGGGGCGTGGTGGTGCTACTGATTTTAGAGGACACAGGAGGAAGAGCAGGTCTGGAATAGGTGGGTGCATGGGTAAAGTGATGAGGAGTCCGTTCGGAGGCACGGCAAGGGTGAGGTGCTCCTGGTAGAAATGTCTAGGACTTAATTGCACTTTTGAAGGTCTGAAGCTCGTGAAGGAGATCTGGGTGGGAGGTCGTCAAGCCTTGCAGTTTATCCACAGAGGAATTATAATTGACAACAGAGATGGAAGAGATGCTGCTGGGAGGTATCTAAACAAATACTTGCTCTGTGTCAGACTTTTGCCCAGTGTGCTATTAAGTGTTTAATATACTGGTTAGGACGTTGGGTTCTGATGCCCAACTCCCTTGGTTAAAACTTCACTAGCTCTTAGGAGCAGGGTGACCTTGGGCAAGTCACTTCAACTCTATATTCCTCTGCTAAATGTTGATAGTAATAAATTTACCTTTTGGGGTATTATGAGGATTAAATTATCTGGTATGTGTATAGCACATGGAACAGTGTAATACCATGTGATTGGTAAATGTTAGTTGATCCTAATATCCTTTAACACACCTATAGCATAGGGGGTATCATTACTTGTTTTATAGATAAGGGAATTGGCCAAGGTTATGGAATCAGGTAGTGGAAGAACAGGGACTTGAATGCAGGCCTGTGTGTCTCCAGAGTCTACCATTCAAGGCTGTCTTCTATTGTGGGATAAAGGTCTGTGCATTCATTGGCTACTTGATGAACTTAGCCCTTCTGGGCAGAGGGTTCCAATGCCTGGCCCAGCGCCCATCCCTGCTGTGCCATCGGCCATGGCTAGTATCTTCTACCTGCAACCTGGAGCCAGCAGACTGTGCAGCCCCTACTGCAAGCCTTACACACACACACACACACACACACACACACACACACACACACACACACGAGAAGGATGCTGCCTTTCTCACCTTCTCCGGATGCTTGCACCTACTGTGCCATGTTGGAATCAGGGGCTGCACGTCCATGCCTTGGGCCCAGAACAGAGGAAGAAAGGAGCCCTGGAGTGGTAAACAAACAGAGCTCTGTTTACCATCATGCCCAGTGCCCTGAGTTACGCTCCCGGTGTCCCACTGGGAGAAGAGAGCTAGTCAGGAGCCCTGTCTGAGAGACTGTGGCAGCTTGGGGTTGAAGCCAGGAGAGCAGACTTGGAAAGACTTTAAGCTATTAGCAAATACAGCACAGAGAGAGGCCAGAAGTTCTGACAGGAACTGGGATTAGGGAACAGTCTGAGTCATGGCCCGGCAGGGAAGCAGGAAGGCAGCCAGCTCTGCGGGGGGAGCACTGAGAACAAGCAGGCCTGGGCTGGATGCCTGGCTCTACCTACTCGCTGTGTCACAAGATATCATGCTTCTCTGAGCCTCAGTTTCTTCAGCTGTCAAATGGGCATGGCAAGGATACATCCCTTCTAGGGGCGATGTGAGGACTCCTTGCTATGCCAAGGATGTTATGTGTTAGCTTCCCTTCCCTTGCCCCTGCCTATCCAAGGAGGGAGGATTTCCTGCAGAAGGCAAGCTTTCAGCGGCGTTGGGGAGTTACAGAAGGACATGAATTGAGAGAGTAGAGGGAGGAGGGTGTTGCTGCAAGGGCATGAGCCTTGTATTCCCGGAAGCCGGGGCTGAGTGGAGAGCTTCAAGGTGAAGGGATTATTGGGCGTAAATATGTAAAGAAGAAAGGAACTGGCTGCTGTCATTCTAGTAATCCTGGCTGCTGCCAGCTCTGTGGCAGGCATTGGGCTGGACTGGGGTGGTGCCAAGGTGAATGAGGTGCCACCTCTGCCCTCAAGGAGCTCCCTGGGTTGGGGCAGTCAGACTTATGAATGGAGCGTCTCCATCCAGGGTGTTAACTGATGCTCAAGGGTTGGACAAGGGAAACAGCTCAGAGCAGAGAGTGACTGCTCCTTCCACCATAGCATGAGTCGCTGGGCCCTGGCAGCCTGCGAGTGGACTGAGGCCCCACGCATTCCTCTAAGGGTGGGGCGATCAAAGAGATTCCAGGCCTCCGCTTGATAGACTGGAGGCTTGAAAGGGAGCACAGGTTTGTACCAGCAGGACTAAGCTTGGCAGTGCACCGAGGACCTTGACCTCCAGCCAGGGAAAAACAAAGGCACAAGATCTACTGGGGAGCAGGGACTTTCACATGCATTATCCTACTTAACCTCCTTAAAGTACTGAGTGTCCCTTTTTTATCCAAAGCCAAGAGAGGTTAAACAACTCACCTAGAGACACACAGTGAGCAAGTGGCAGCGCCAGGATTCACGCTCGGATACGTTTCGACTCCGCTGGCTTGATCTTTCCTACAAGCACCCTCCTGCCAGCCCCACGCCTTCCCAACAGATGGGCCACTTCCACCTCTCTGCCAAGCCCTGCAGACGTGGCTACGTCCTGCCTTCCTCCATAGGAGCCTGGGCAGCCTCAGGGCCTGGCCCACCGCAGTCCCTCCTGTCCTCTCCAGCTGCCAAACCACTAATTAGTGTGCCTGGCATTGTGGACAGCAGTGTGCACTAGCGATTGTTCCTCACAGTTTCCCTCTCACTCTCGCCTCCCCTAGAAAGCCTAGCTCCCAGCTAAATTTAGCTGTGACTACTTCCCAGGGAGGGGAGGGGTGGGGTGGATGGGGAAGGAAGGCTAAGTCCTGAGTTTTGAGTCTCCATAGTGAAAGGGAGACAGCCCGGGGCTCCATCCCTCCAGGACAGCCTCCCCTCCATTGACCTGCTGGTGAAGCCTTGAAGCTGTGGCATTGCGTTACTGCATACACTTGGCTTGAATATGATGGATTCTGAGGTCCATGTACGTAGCAATGGGAACCTTTAACACCACGCCTCTGCCTTCATCAAAGCTGCCTTGTTTTTCATTGAGAGATTTTATAATAAGCAATCATTACCCATTTGTGCAATACTTTTATATTAACATCACCTCTTTTATACACTGGGGTTCTGGGGTTCTGTGTGAGATTTCCTTCCTTCCTTCCTTCCTTCTTTCCTCCCTCCCTCCCTCCCTCCCTCCCTTTCTCCCTCCCTCCCTTCCTTCTCCCTTTCCCTTTCATTTTTCTTTTGACAGGGTCTCACTCTGTCACTCAAGCTTGAATGCAGTGGAAAACTCCCAGCTCACTGCAGCCTTCAACTTCTGGACCCAAGGGATCCTCTCACCTCAGCCTCCCGAGTAGTTGGGACTAAAGGTGCATGCCACCATACCTGGGTAATGTTTTTACTTTTTGTAAAGACAAAGTCTCGCTGTGTTGCCCAGGCTGGTATGGAACTCCTGCAATCCTTCTTCCTCCACCTTCCAAAGCACAGACGTGAGCCACTGCACCCAGACCAAGATTTCTTTTGGGGAGGGATTTGTTTTCTTAAAAAGCAAGTTTGGAAACCAGAGCTTCACACTTGAGTGCCTTGCTGCTTTGAGTGTGATCTGAGAAGCAGCTGCATGGGCAC
Organism: Hylobates moloch; assembly: GCF_009828535.3. Taxonomy (NCBI): domain Eukaryota; kingdom Metazoa; phylum Chordata; class Mammalia; order Primates; family Hylobatidae; genus Hylobates; species Hylobates moloch. The sequence continues at coordinate 35,868,739 of NW_026652283.1, read as the reverse complement.
CCCCTGAGAGCTTGTTAGAAATGCAGAACTCAGCCCCCACCCCACACCGAGTGAAACAGAACCTGTTGCACTTTCAAGATCCACAAGTGATCTCTACAGTGTTCAAGAAGCACTGCCTTAGTCTAAATCAGGATCAGTGAGGAGCTTGTCAAGATGCAGATTCCCTGGCTTGCTCCATGAGATTCTGACTCAGGAGTAGGGGAAGGCCCAAGCTATGTCCATTTTCTCCTTTTTTTTTTTTTTTTTTTTTTTTTTGGGAGACAGAGTCTTGCTCTGTCACCCAGGCTGGAGTGCAGTGGCGCGATCTTGGCTCGCTGCAAGCTCCGCCTCCCGGGTTCACGCCATTCTCCTGCCTCAGCCTGCTGAGTAGCTGGGACTACAGGCATGCACCACCACGCCCGGCTAATTTTTATATTTTTAGTTGAGATGGGGTTTCACCATGTTGGTCAGGCTGGTCTCGAACTCCCGACCTTAGGTGATCCGCCTGCCTTGGCCTCCCTTGGTGCTGGGATTACAGGCATGAGCCACCGCACCCGGCCTATGTCCATTTTTCATAGCACCCCGGTTATGGTGCAAGTCTTTCATCTGCCCTGAGATGTTAATGTTTACTCTCTGCTAACAGCTTCAGGGAGGCAGGCTGCCCAATAAATGCACAGAAACAAGCTTCCTCAGAATGTCTTTCTCTCCTTTCCAGAGACCCTGTCCTCTGATGTCCCTGACCTCAGAGGTAGTAGGATGGGTGATGGGCTGGGGAGAAAGCATGCCTGTGACCTGCAGCTTCACAAGTTCTCACTTTAGCCTTGGACACCGAGACATCCTTCTGCTACAGGGAGAGATAGACTAAGACAGCAGACGTTCTGTGAGAACCAGGTCTGTCCCCAAGAAGAGGAAGTCTTGCAGATTACAGACCAGATCTGCAAATATTCCTGCAGACTCTTTGAAATTACTTTCTACATAACCAGTCTCCAAGGATCTGATGCCAGTTCTTTTCTCCCTTCTTGCCCGCTAGAACTTCCCACAGGGAAAAATGTTCCCAAGTAGAGAGATGTTACAAGAAAGGTGGCAAGGAGGGGAGAGGCAGGTGATTAGACCCGCTGGGTTGCCCACATCCTTGAGGATGAGGCCCCAGATAAGTTCTTGGCATCTGCTAAGTGCTCAAAAAATAATCATCGAATATTTTTTTAAAGAGCCATCTCCCACCTGGATTGTTGCGATGCCTTCTAAGCAGCTCCCTGCCTCCAGTCTCCCTCTGCAGAGGGCCTTTGTCATAACTGTAGACCCCTAAGGGAGTGTCTGAGAAGCTGGGCTGGCAGTGGGAGGCTCTGGCAATCAGGCTCTTCCCGTAACAGCCCATCTGTAGAGAGCTGGGTCCCCACTCCCCCTATCCTGCAGGTCTCTGCTCACACCTTGCCTTCTTAGAAGTGTTGCCCTCCTCATCTCACTCCCCTTTAATTCATCCTTCTTGGGCTCCTAGCCCTGCCATCCCTTGTTCCGAGTCTCCCAAGACTCCCTTGGACTCCCAGGGTCTGGTCCAAATGTCTTGGATGTACAAAGCCTTCATGAGCTAAGTTCTGCCTGCCCCCTCACCCGCATCTTTGCCAGCCCTCCCTGTGCCCTGCGCTCCATCAAGGCCACAGTAGGTCCAGTGCCTTGAGGGTACCATGCCCTTGTGGGCGTCTCTGCCTGTGCACCTGCTGCTCCCTCTGCCAGGGATATCCTGTCCTCCACCCATTGGCAGGTCTCCTATAACCTATCCCAGGAGTCTCTTCACAGGTCCATCATTCATTCAGTCATTCAACAAGAATTGAGTGGGTTCCTACCATGTGCCACATACTAAGCTAGAGTCTGGGGACAGACAGTGCCTATGATAGATTCATCAACTTATTTAAAATACTCCCAGACCAAGAAGCTTCAGGATAACCTCTCTTCTCCCTTCCACAGTTTGCTAATGAGGAAACGGAAGCACGATGTGGTTAAATGGCTTTCTCAAGGACAAACTACTAGAAGGTAGAGGGTCAGGACTGGAGCACAGAGTCTGGCTCCAGAGCCCAGGGCTTGGGCACCGTGGCACAGTGCCACTGTGCAGCCCCTTTGCATTGGTCTGTTTCTCAATGTCTCCTGTGCTCTTGCTCCTCCTTCCTCCTGCCCTGGTTCTCCTCTGTTGCTCCCAACTCAGAGGATGAAACGTCTGTTCATCCAGCAGCCCCCCAAAAAAACTGGTAGTGATTTTGGCCACTGATCTCTCCATCACCCAGTTCTGTTTGCCTTCTGAATGTCTCTGACATCTGTCTGCTTTCCACTTTTCTTCACCATCCCGTCACCCACTAGCCTGAGGTTCCATCTTGTCTCACCTGGACAGCTGTGGTAGCTCTAAATTGCCTTCTCTGCCTTCACCCATGCCCTCGGCACAAATTGGCAGACTCACAGCCACTCTGATCAGGGCACCCAGCCTGACTTCCACAGGCCTCCCATACTGCCCTCCCTGCCCTTTCTCAGCCCTCTCTCTGAAGCATCTGCACAGGGGACCCCCTCTGCCTGGGGGTGCTTCTTATCCTGCAGCCCCACCCCAGCAGAACCTCACTGTGCCCATTCCTCAGGTCTCAGTTCCAGACTCATTGTCCCAGGGGTTCTCCTGTGATGGCTTGTCCAGCCCAAATGCTTTTGCTTCCCTCATGGGCCAGTCTGGCTCTATGATTACATACTTGGCAGTGTCATCGCTGTATGAGCACCTGTCTCCTTCATGAGACTGAAAGCTCCAGGACAGTGGCAACATATCTAGTTCTGGTCTCTACTGTATACTCAGTGCATGGCCCAGGGCCAGATATAGAGTAGGACGGAAATATGTGATGAACAAATGAAGGGGTTGTTATGATGATCAAATGAGAAAGTATAGGTAAAAGTACTCAAAACAGCCCCTAGCACAAATCAGATACTCAATTATAAGCTAATAGTAGTGAGTCTTGTTAGAACCAATCTTGAGCAAGCCTTACCTGATGCCCAAAGGGGGATGAAAATTGCAAATAACGAGGATGGCAACTGCACACAGCTGGAAGGGACTATACAGAGCTGAGGGTGGAAGCTGCGAACAGCTGGGAAGGTGCTTATGAACAGCTGGGGTTGTGACTGCACACTCCTGAGGATAAGGCCTGCAAATAAGTGGGAAGTGAGTGCAAATAGCTGGAATGTTGAACTGCAAACAACCGGGAGTAAGGACTGCAATACAACCAGAGCAGAGGCTGCATCTGGGGAGCAGAAGGGCCTCGGAGCACTCACATCACCCACTGCCTCTGCAATACTGGGTCCCTGCACTTTTTCCTCTCTCCCAACAAAAGTGTGCCCAAGAGACCCCGGGGGTATCTCTCATGGGCCCACAAATAAGACTGGTTTGCCTGGTCTATTCTGATCACCTAAGTAACTTTTTCCCTCCCCTCCCATGCTCCACCACGTTCCTTTCTCTCAGTCCCTCAGATAGGCTTGCATCCTCCCACTACCTGACCTTTGCACATGCCAGGCCCTCCTTCTGGAAGTTCCCCACCCCATCCTTCAGATCTTAGTTCCAATACCACTTTATCAGAGAGACAAGATCAGATTATCCTTCTCCATTTTCCTTCCTTTCATCATCTTCAGTGAGAACCGTGATTAGCATTTGCATATACTTGTTGGGCTTTCTGATGACTGCCTACCACCCCTACTAGACTGTGATCTTCTGGAGAGCAGGGGCTTAGCACCTAGTCCATGGTCTGACACGTAGTAGGTGCTCATAAATATGAGATGGATGGAAGGATGAATGGAGGAACTGGAGCAATCGTTGAGTGGACAGAGAGTTCCTCAAAGGCACAAGCAAAGGAAATAGAACAACTGTCTTAATTGAGTGCCTACTGTGTACCTGGCCCGGGAACAAGTCATCCCTTTCTTGTCAGTGCTTGGGATATATATGAATGAATCATTCTTTGTCTCTCCAGGGAGTCAGAAGATCTTGATTCTTTCCTTTGTTCAGCCAGTGTTTCACTGTGAGACCTGACCTACTAGGAAACCTGTTAGGAAAAGACAAAATATTCCTGCCAGTGCTTTGCACTGACAGCTACCCTTCCTGCAGCCTACCTCAGACAACAGCAAGGAAGGAGCCAGTGGCCCTGAGGCTCCAGTTTACCCATTTATAAGAGAGGTATTTGGGTTCTAAGATGATCCCTAAGGACCATGCCAGGTGGGATAGTCCGAGTCTGTGAAACTTCTCAAGAGGTTCCTTTTATCTTTATTTTGGAACTGGCCAGGTTCCAGAGTCCCAGCCCCAGATAAGAGTCGAGGGTTCTGGCCACTGGTGCCCACTGCCTTGGCCAGGAAAGAGTCCACAGTGAAGGCTCTCCCCTGGCTCCGGGACACTCGTTCTATCTACTAAGTTGCCTACAAGAATCTCACAGATCTCTAAAGTGGGCACAGAACCCAGACTCACACAGACACAGAAACCCACTAAACCCCCCCAAAATAACAATAGTCAATCTTTATAAGGCACTGGCTAGATGCCTGGCATTGCTCTAAACTGAAGCTCAGAGAGGTTAAAGAACTTGCCCAAGGTCACACAGCCAGTAAGTCAGAGCTGGGCTTTGAACCCAGGCAGATGGGCTCTGGAGTCCCTGCTCTTAACCCCTGCATCATGTCTGAGACACCCAGTCACACTCACCACCAGACACACAGGCTCACAAAAGTACACACACACATAAAACACACACAAGCTTCTCCAGTGAAGGCAACAAAATGGCTGCTGTCTCCCTTCTCTTTCCTTTCTTGTAGTGATTTAGGCTCTGTGGGCTAAGAACTCTGCACAAAGCCAGAAAGGGTCTCTTGTTACCAGTCCGTTTCTCAAATGGATTGGCGTTCACAGTCGCTCTGCCAGCCAGTCTGGGAAAGAGGCTTGGGAAGCGCTGAGCCTGCAGTGCCCTTGGATACTGGTACCCACAGTAGGAGGAAGGGGCAGGGCTATTTCTCAGCAGGTTGACGACTGCTTTGGGTGGTAGCCGAAATGCCTCCTTTATCTCTGTCCCGTTAATTCAAAGATGCCATAGGAAACCTGCAATAGGCTTGTCTGGGTCTCTGCACTGACAACCACGCCTCCTCCACCCTGCTTCAGACACAACGAGGAAGGGAACCTGGGCAGCTGTGACGGGGCCAGGTCCTACTGGGCACAGCCACCCTGGGCATCTCACTGGCAGGGGATCTGGCATGGGGTGGGCAAGGAGAACCTCAGAAAGACTGAAAAGGGCAAAGTAAACCAGCAGGAGAGACAGGAGCATGTCAGATGGGCACACGAAGCAACAGAAACGTGGAGTTCAAGTCCAGGAGCTTCCAGAAAGGTGTATGTACCTGCGATGATGGGAGGGTGGAGATGGCTGTGGTTGATCCTGACTCTGATTCTTATTGACTATGTGATGTGGCTTTGGGCAAGTTACTTAACTCTCTGTGCATCAGTTTCCTCTTCTGTAAAATAGAGATGGCAATAGTAGTCACTTCTTAGAGTTGTTAAGAGGATTTAATGAGATAATTTAATTTCAAAGAGCTTAGTATAATGCCTGGAATATCATAGACATGCAATAAATGTTAGCTCTCATTCCTGGAAACAATGAGGATGATGAAGATGCAGCAGGGTCAGGAGAGACAGAAGGGTCTGTGCCAGGGCTAGGTGCCTCGTAAGCATCCTTGCATCACCCTAGCCACTCTGAGTTTCTAGGGTTCTTAGATACGGTGTCCTCTCCTGGCCTTTGCATCTGCTGTTCTCTCCGCCTAGAGCACTCTTCCCTCTCCTCTGGATTAACTCCTGCGTGTCCTTCAGGTGTCAAACTTAGACCTCACTCTGCCCGGGAAGCCCTTCCTGATCCTGACCCTGTAGGTCTGGCTGAAAATCCTCCTCTCAGAGTTCCCACGGCTGTCTATACAGCTCATCATGATCTTTCTCGCCCTGGAGTGGGTTGTGGGTCTACCTGTCTGCCCTTTATGATGTGTCATGCTCAGCACCGAATCCCCAGAGATTCACAGAGCCTGGAACACAATGGGTGCTAAATGATATGCTGGGAATGAATGAAATAACGACTCGTATGTTGAATAATAGAATATTGTCCCATTATACCCAGCTGCCTCTCAAAGACAAAATCTGAAGCACCAGACGTAATGAGATGCTCAGTGTGATGGGGTCAAGAGTACAGGCTCTGGAGTCAGACTTCCTGTGTTGTAATCTCATCTCCTTCCCCAGTACCTGCATGACCTTGGGAAAATTGCTTAACCTTTTTCTTCCTCAAGTTCCTCATCCATATAATGGGAATAATAAAGTCTCCACCTTGCTGAGCTGCTGCAAGGATAAACAACACGCTTAAAGTTTTTAGACAGGGCTGGCCCAGAGGAGCTCTCGGCAAGCCTTAGTCCTCCTTAGAGGTGATGCTCCACCTCACAGCTGCCCTTCCCACATTGTGAATCGTGTCAGCCCCAACCAGGCCCCCTGCCCGCTTCTGTTGACTCTTTCAGTAGGTTACAGAAGCTGTTGCGATCTTTTTCTAATTTAATGTTTATATCCTTTTATGTCCTGACCAAAAAAACAAATGGCCCGAGAGGAAGGCTGGGGGAGAGGGGACATCTGAGTTGAGGCTTCCAGTCCCACCACTGTAGGTTCTGTTTCTTGGGCTCTTATTCCACAGGGTCAGCATGTGGAAGGGTTGGTCAGGGAAGGGCGTCTCAGGCCGAGGCAGCCGCAGGAACAGGAGCTGGCGAGAGTACAGCACAGTGCTCCTGCAGCAGCAAAGGACGGGGAGGCACAGTGAGGGGTTGGCAGGGCATTGGTCATGGGGTGTCCTGAGGGTTCCTGGAAGTTGCTTGGAATCTAGGCTGCAGGCAACAGAGCACCGATGAGGGCTTTGAGCAGGTGAGACCTAAGAGAGTGCCCTGATGGAAGGATGGACAGAGATTTGCTGGGTAATAGGGAGGGTATCTGAACATTCATGGGGTTGAATCTCCTGCTCCCACAGGGTCTTGTTCTGCCCTGATGGAGGGATGGACCTAGGAGAGATTTGCTGGGTAATAGGGAGGTATCTGAACATTCATGGGGTTGAATCTCCTGTTCCCACAGGGTCCTATTCTTGCCCACTCACCTCCCTCACCACCCACACTCACTGGGCCTGTTTGCCCATCTGCCCACTCCCCACCCAGCCCTACTGCCAGGCTAGGAGTTCTATGAGAAGGTGGTCATTCCCGGCCAGCTGTTTACCTCCAGCTCCCTGGACAGGATGTGGCTCAGAGTAGGTGGAATTGTTTCCCTCCATCCTTTCTTGCTAACTTCCTAACCCCTCTCCTCCTAACTTTAACTTCTTTCTTACCTACTTTTGTCTCTCTCTCCCTCTTTGCTTGAATAACAGCCTGTGCTGTGAATTAAGTTCTGTCCTCTGTTTCCTCTACACCCTCCCCCATATCCCATAAACTGCCACTTCTTTTCTGGAAAAGCTCTGAACTCCATGACACTTGAAGACCCTAAAGGGAAAGGGTAAAGAACCAATACCAGTCAAACACCTTTCATATGCCAAGAACTATGCTGGGAACTCTATATGATTCCTTCATTTAACTTTTAAAACAGCCCAAGGAGGAATGTACTAGTGTCCCACCTTATAAATGAGGGTCAGAGCAGTTCAAAGTTGCCCAGTGTCACATTGTGGCAGAGCCAGAGGCCTCATCAAAAGAATGGTTCTCTAGTGGTGGAACCTCAGGCATTTTGAGGGGGCAGTGGGAAAGATCTGGAATAAGGAGACCTTCCTGGACCACTCGCATCATGCCCTGGTGGTGTTGCCTCCATTGCATCTGCCTTGGGTCAGGGATTCCTGATCCACCGCCCTGCTCTGAGCTGGAGTAGATTCTGTGAACCTCCCTGGGTCAGATGGTGCTCCAGGAAGGCAGAGAGGGCATCCCACATCCTGCTGAGATAGTGCTGCAATGGTGGGTTGGAGCCAGGGGAGAAATGAGGCCAAGAGGCCAGATCCCCAGGGCTAAAGTTACACCCTAGGCTGGGAATCCCCAGGTGGGTTCTGAGATTTTGTTTCCTTATCCCCAACCACCCCCTTTTGGATCCATCAGCCTTTGTTTAAACCCATGTTACCAAGTCCTCAATCATCTCCTGCCCCTGATCCTGTGCATGACTCTGGCCCCGGTCACAGCCCTTGGCCAAGACAGATGAGCTCCCCTTCTGTGTCTCACCGTGGCAATGGAGACCTGCAGCCATCCACATCCTGAGCTAGCTCTGAAAGTCAAACCAGCACATTCCATTCAGGTGAGACAGCAACCCGGGTCCCTTGGCTCAGCATCAAAGGGTTGGGAATGATCAGCAAGTTGCTGTTGAGAATAGAGAAATGAAATGTGTGAGGATATAACTTTTAACTTAAAATGCGGTGCCCCCTGCATTTGGATGTCAGGAGAGATCTTGAGTGACGTTTGTGGAGCTGCTGGGGTGAGCATGTGAGGTCAAGTATACTCATTAGCCATACTTAGAGGCAATGGTGGAGGGAGCGAGGAATACACTGGTTCCACCTGCTGGGTTTCTCCCTATCAAGAGGGAAGCAGAGCTCAGATTCAGTTCGACATCCCCAAAGCAGGCCCACAGCCATGCACAGAGAGAGCTTCCGCAGAGGCCACTGGAGCGTCAGTGGAGTCCAACCAGGCTGCACCAGCTTCCAGATGCCCTTCACCTGCTACAGAGGGGAGGCCCCCCGCAGGTGATTCCTTTCGATGGCACCTATGTAGCATCACCTCTGCTTGGAATAAACCAGGTTTTGGCTGTCAGGAATCTTATTACGGAAGGAATCTGGGTGGATGGCCAGACTTTGTGTGAGATTCCCTAATGTGGACTTGGGAAATTTATGCACTCGTGTTTGTGTGTGTGTGTGTGTGTGTGTGTGTGTGTGTACACTTGGGAGAGGGAGGATCTGTGGATCTACTGAATGTCTTCTAATTCTAAAAGGGATCGATTCATTTATTTAAATAATACCATGTATTATGTCCCTGATACTGTTCCAGGCACTGGGGATATAGCAGTGAACAAGACAAAGTCTGTTTCTACTTTAACCCAGGAGACAGAAAATAAATACATGACTCTAAAACTGTCAGGAGCCCTTGTGATTACAGTAAGTGGACTCCAGTCTAAGTGAGGGGTACCCCTGGATCCATTGCACCTTGCAGAGGAGGTCTGAGTGTAGGCTGGATGCCCTCAGAAGCCAGGCCCTCTGGTGCTGGGCATGTACCCTGGAGAGCGACACAGTGATTTTTCCCAGCCTTCCTTCCTACACCTAGCCTGGGGCCAGCCTCCTGAAGGAAAGGGTGGGAGCTTGCCCAGCCAGGGGCTGTCTAAGCAGAGCTTTGTGCGGTGGGAAGTGCCTGGCTTCAGAGTGTTGTGAGGTGAACTGGGTGGAGGTATCAAGCATCTGGCATCATGGCTGACTCAGGGTGGCTGTTCCGTCCATAGAGTACCCTCTTCATTTGCCTTATTAGGGACTCTCAAAGATGAAAAGTGTGCAGTCATCTGGTTCGCTCTTGTAGAAGGGGCCAGGAAGCTCAAGTCCTAAGAAGGTCATTCCTTGGAGATACTCCTTCCATTCTGTGGGACTTGGAGGCTTTAATGTGCAATGTAGGAATTGGATCCTGAGATGGGCCTTATCTGGCTTTCAAGCTCGTGCTCAAACACTTGCCAGTATTCTCCTGCAGTGTGCTTTGTGTCGAACCCTGTGCTGAGATGAGTAACTCTCAGCCTCTGACCTTGGGACATTCACAGTTCCATGCAAGCAAAGCACCTCTGCCACTGACTAGCCCCGGGACATCAAGCAAGTTACTTTAAATTTCTCTAGGTCTCAGTTTCCTCATCTGTCAAATGGGGATAGTTAGAGTACCTTCTGGGACTTTTGCAACATACGAAGCACTTAATACAGCATTCAGTAAAACTTGCTCCTTGGGGACAGACAGCCTGACTGGCTCATGTCTGTGTCCCTAGTGCTTGGCCCCATGCCTGGCTCAGAGGAGCATTTCCAGAAGAAAGGCAGAATGAGCAAGCAGTGGGAGGAATCTCCTCTGTATGCTGCTGGGTTATCAGTTTCTGGAACCATGTGAGATTTGTGTGAGCCCACGTGACCAACAGACAGTTCTTGCAGGCTGCTATAAAGCTATCGCCAACACCTGTCCCTGTGAGCCGCTGCATTGTGTATTTGAGCCTTTGATATACCGGGGATGTTTGCCAAGGGAGAGAAATGTTAGTGGACATTTTTCGTGGTTGTAAAGATTACTTCTTATGAAAACACACACAAAGAAAGACTTACAAGCTGCCCTTAAGGTAGGCAAATGAATGATGTGTGTTTACAGCATCCAAGCCATTGCTCAGGGCTGTCAGCTCTGCAGACTCCTCGCAGGGGCTGAAGCAGAAGAAGGGAAGTGGCCGGCACATCCATGTGGCCGAGCAGAGAGCAGTTCTGCTCAAACTGCAGCAGCCCATTATTCTGATTCATCCGTTGACTCTTCCTACCCTTCTCAGCATGTTGACATCGCTCCTATAAAGACTGAGGCTTTTACCTGAGCCCTGCCCTGGTCACTCCCCTTCCCCAGACTAGAAGGCACCTTCTCCTGAGTGCATCTGCCTAGAGAGCCTGTCCCTGCCCAGACACCTTGGGGGCTCTTCCCTTCTCGTGTAGGAGTCCTGTCTCCCCAGCCAGCTCTTACGTGCTAAAGGGCAGGGTGCATGGCCATTCCTCTTAGGCTCCTTCTACCCTCAAGTGCATTTTCCTGCACTAACAGGCAAGAAAGAGAAGAGAAGAATCATCTCCCCAGGTGCACTTCACCTTCTCACTGCAGTTATCACACCCAGCTACCTTGAACCCTGACCTGGGAGCCTCCTGGGGCAGGAAGCTTTTCTGATTCAACCCAGGACCCCCTCAGGGTCTGCACAGCCTGGGGCAGTTCATGGGGTCAATGAATATCTGAATGAATGAGTGAATAATGAAATCCAGCTTTAGCTTCTATGCTGACCCTTCCCCCATTCCATTTCATACCCCATCTCCTGTGCAGGAAGCCCCCTTGGCCTCCCTAGTAGGTAGCAATGTCCCCTCTCAGCTGCCTGCACTGCCTCCTCCTCCCAGTCTGCTTACTGGCATTGAGTGTTCTTCCTGCTGTCAACACAGCTTGGGGACATGCCAGCGTGCTGGGCAATAGGCCCGGCACATCCTAAGGCAGATAGTGTGGGCAGGGAAGGATCCTAGCAGGGCTGGATTCTGGCACAGCTAGGCCTGGGATCTGTTTGAGGAGAGGGTTGAAGAAAGACAGGGCCTGGGTCAGGAGGGGTGGCTGGGAGCTGAGTGTTGGCATCAGAGGCTGAGGCCTACTTGCAACTGGGCAACCTTGGATGGAGGGCTAACCCTCTCTGAACCTCAGCCGTCTCTCAGTCTGCACGGGAGAAGCCCGAATGGAGACTCTTAGTCTTTTAGCTGTGAGGCTCATCCTGCTGCTTCGGGTCCTGTGCAGAGCCTTGAAGAAACATCAGTAGATGAGTTAGTTGCGCTCGTGCGGGTCGTGGTCTGTGTGTTGGTTTCCTATGGCCTCTGTAACAAATCTCTACAAGCGTGATGGTTTAAGACAGCACAGATTTATTCTATTACAGTTCCAGAGGCCGGAAGTCCACCATCAGACTCACTGAGCTGCAGTCAAGGTGTTGGCAGGGCCGATTCCTTCTGGAGGCTCTAGGGGAGAGTATGTTTCCTTCCTTTTCCCAGTTTCGGAGAGGCCACCTGCTTGGCTTATGGCCCCATCCTCCCGTCACTCTGATCTCCTACTTCCACGGTCACGGCTTCTATTACTGACTCCAGTCCTCCTGCCGCCCTCTTAAAGGACCCTTGTGATTACATTGGACACATCAGGATAATCCAGGACGACCTGCCCATCTCATCCTTAACTTAATGACATCTGTAGTCTCTTTTGCCGTGTAAGGCAGCATATTTCCATGTTCTGGAAATGAGGGCATGGACATCTTTGGGTGGGGGTGAGGAGTATTATTAAGCCCGCCACGGTGTGGTGGAATCTAAAACTATGAATCAATTAATCATCAAATAAATGAATTACTATGAACTCTAATGGCGCCAGCCACAAAGCAGCACTGTGCTGTCAAAGTATCACAGGGACCTGGCTTAGCCTCAGGGACAGCAAGGGCTGGGCCACATTCCCCTTTTTCTTTTCTCTGTTCTCTCAAGCCCCGTTCATCCCACTGCCCCCTTTGCTGTCCAGAAGTCCCCAGGGAGTCCATTTCTGCAGTCGCCCACCATCCACTCCCACGGTCCCTGCCCCAGCCTGGGACATCCTTAAGGGGTGGCTGTCGTGAACATTAGCAATGCTTTCACCTCCTAAGCATCAGTCCTGTGAGGACCAGCTTCCCTAGGGAGTACCAGTGATGGAAACATGAGTATTGTAAATATTTGTCTCCTGGGCTGGAAGAAGTATCGAGCTGTGATTTAGTCAGTTATGCTGCCTCTCTCTAACCACCCAAATTCTCCTTTGCCTCTTCGGAAGACTTACAGGAATAGATCTCATCAACTCTCCATGGCTCCCAGGGCACTCTGAGGAACCAAGCTGGGAGGGTGAAGTCAGGTAGAATTTGGGTTCCTTGGAGGCACTCCCTCTCACCCACCTCCCAAAACAGGCACCCGCCCAACCTGCCGTGAACCAATCCCACGTGACCCTCCCAAGCTTGCAGAAAAGGCAAAGAAGTAATCAGCTGCTTGCCGCTGTGCTCCACGGGGAAAACCCAGCTCTGTCCTTTCACGAGGATGTGACTCCAAGAGCTGCTCAGAAGCTGCTGGCTCTGCTCTCAGCCACGCACAGCACAGAAAAGACATTGGAATGTGTCTGGCTTTGCACAAAAGCTGAAGCAACCAGGGTCAGGGGAAAGACCTGAGCCAGGCGCGATGTTTCCCGAGGACCTGCAGGTCTCCCAGCCTGTGAGCAGTGTCAGGGCTGGAGGAAGATTGGTCGCGGGCGTGCGTTTCCATGAAGCCACCGCACTGGCTCACCCATGCACACGAAACACTTCTGCTGGCCTCAGGGAGTCTGGAGGTCATGGCTAATGTGGCCCAGGTGGGGCCTCAAGGGAGGACAAAGGCTGGTTCATCTGCCGCATGTTAATCGTGAGTCTTGCTCTCTGGGAAGGTGTCCTCGGCCGTGCCAGAAGCGTTGAAGGAGATCCTGTTAACTGCTAGTGACTTCCCACCAGTCCCAGCAGATACCGCAAGGGCTGCCATAATGATAATGATAACGGTTCTAGTAATGATCATTGCTCTCATTTGCTGAGTGTTTATATTGTGCCAGGCACTGTGCTAAGCTCGTTATGTGCATTACCCCAATTAATCCTCCCAGCAACCTGATTGTTATCCTGATTTTACTGAGGAGGAAACTGAGGCAGAGGGAATTAAGCAACAATGCAGACGGTTGATTGAGGAGAGAGGCAGCGTGGGTTATGGTAAACAGAGCACACATTCAGGGGTTACACAGAACTGGATTCAAATCCAGAGTTTGCCACTTACCAGTTAAGTGACCTGGAAAATCACCTGCCTGCTCTGAGGCTCAGGGAAGCAGGAGGGAGCAAGTGGACACATATGGACATAGGGGCCCCTCCCCAGGGTCCCAGCCGTGTCCCTGCACACACCTGGACTCAGGTAGGCCCTGAAGGCTGGGGATGAGCCTCAGAGGAAGCCATCTCCCTTCTGGGGAAGGCCTGGGCTGGGAAGGAGAGCTGCCCTGTTGAGTGGGCATCTGATCTTTCCTGCCAGGAAGGGCAGGGGGCAGGAATGTGCCAGGAGAGCACCTGTAGTATCATCTGCTCCTGGGTGCCCAGGCCTGAGCTCAGGCTTAGGTGCCATTGGATGTCACTTTGAGATCCCACAAGCTGGCCTCACTTTACGGGAGCAGAGACAATGGGCAAGATCTGGAATGAGGGTGAGATTAGCAATTGCGGATACGGGGATTCCTGAGGGAGGGAGAAAAAGAGGGAGGGGATTGAGTCTTGGGCGCCAACACCACATGGGGCCTGCTATTGCCTAGAGGTCTGGTGTGTAAGAAACTGTTCCACCTTTCTTCACCATCTGAAGCATACACACTCACTCATTCATTCATTCATTCATTCATCTAAGGAGCCAGCCAGCACAGTGACTAAGAGCACAGGCTTTGGAGTCAGATGGGACTGGCTTTGAATTTCTGCCTTTTCTTTTTTTTTTTTTTTTTTTTTTTGAGGTGGAGTTTTGCTCTTGTTGCCCCAGGCTGGAGTGCAATGGTGTGATCTTGGCTCACTGCAACCTCCGCCTCCCAGGTTCAAGCAATTCTCCTACCACACCCGGCTAATTTTGTTTTTTTGTTTGTTTGTTTGTTTTTTTAGTAGAGACGGGGTTTCTCCATGTTGAGGCTGATCTCGAACTCCTGACCTCAGGTGATCCGCCTGCCTCGGCCTCCTTAAGTGCTAGGATTACAGGCATGCGCCACCATGCCTGGCCGAATTTCTGCCTTTTCATGGATTCTTAGTGTGATCTGAGGAAAGTCACTTACAATCTGAAGCATACACACTCACTCACTCACTCATTCATTCATTCATCTAAGGAGCCAGCCAGCACAGTGGCTAAGAGCACAGGCTTTGCAGTCAGATGGGACTAACTGAATTTCTGCCTTTTCATTAATTCTTAGTGTGATCTCAGGAAAGTCACTTAACTCTCAAAACCTTAACTTTCACATGTGTAAAATGGAAATAATAATACCTAATTCACAAGGGTGCAGGTAGGGTCCAATGAGGTAGTATTATAAATCACTTAGCATAGTGCATGACATCTGTAACTACTCAATAAATAATTTCAAAATCTCTATATCTATCTATCTGTCTATCCATCCATCCATTGCACTGTCTAGTAGAAATGTGATCTAAACCTCAAATGTGAGCCATGCATATAATTTTAAATTTCTAGTAGCCATGTTAAGACTGAAAAAGAAACAGGTGAATCAAATCCAGTAGTATACTTTAACCCCATCTGTTCAATATATTACTATTTAAAAATGTAACCAATGTAAAATGCAATATTTTACATTGTTCCTTTCACACTGTCTTTGAAATTGGGTGTGTATGTTATGCTTAAAGCACGTTTCAATTCAGAGCAGCTGCCTTGAACAGTGTGGCCATTCCCAGGGTTTGGTCCTTGTTTTGTTCTTCTCTATGTTCTTTCTCCTGTGATCTCATTGCCTCCCACCGTTTCAATTATCACCTCTAAGTGAACAACGTTGGGAGTGACTTACAGGACCTACTCCAGGGAGCTAGAGAACAGACAGGATGTGTCCATAACATGCCAAGGGGGACATGTGACCGACAAGGTTGAAGGCTAGCAGAGGCCTGAAAAAGTAGCATCAAGGTGGTAAAGTCCCAGAACAAGCTGGGTATATGAGTTTCCTACTGTTCCCGATAAATTATCAAAATTACCAACGATCACAGTTATAGTTAATCACAATTATAAAATTGTCACCAACTTAGTAGCCTAAAATAACACGTGTACTTTCTCAGTTTCTGTGGGTCAGGAATCTGGGTATGGCCTTGTGGGTCCTCTGTGCAGGGTTTCAAAAGGCTGCTGCCAAGTGATGGTGGGGCTGCATTCTCTTCTGGAGGAGGAGTTCAATTCCAAGCTCATTCAGGTGTCTGGCAGCTGGAGGCCACTCTGAGGTTCTAGGGGCAGCTCTTTCATCCCAGAGGCCAACTTCAATTCCTTGCCACATGGCATCTCCAACATGGCCCCTTCCTTCATCAAGCCTGCAAGCAGAACCTACCCCTAATCTGCTAAGACAGAGCCTTACACAATGTAGCATAATTTTGGGGGTGACATTCCATCCCCTTTTTCATGTTCTGTTGGCGAGAGGCAAATCACAGGCCACTCATACCAAAGGGGATGGGAATACACAAAGGCATGAACACCAGATGCTAGAGGATTGTTGGGAGTCACCTTGGGGGCCATCTGCCATCTGGAATTTGTAAAAAACTCTAAAGATGGACAGCAAGAGGTTAGCGGGCTTAAGACTCACCCCAGCTCCCATGTGAGTTCTAAGTCAAGGAAGCATGAGATGCAAAGATAACTCACCCAACATGACTCAAAGAACCAGCTTGATTCATTTCTAGACAGGCTCCCCGAAGTGTGGGACTATGACAGGGCCAGGCTGGAAAATGGGTGGGGCTTCTCATCTTCCTCCCAAGGGGGAGACCGCTAGGCTCATGGGGCAAGGCTGACCAGATTGAGCCAGCTGGCCACACAGGGAAAAGGTGGGCCACAGGGAAGGGATGGTGTGTTTGTCCCCTAGAAGGCAGATTCAGTCAGAACAAAATGCAAGAGTCAGCCCCTTTTACTGTTGCTGTAGTGACCCTGTTCCTAATAAGAAGCACTTGATAGATAGCAGGTTCTTGATAACCAGTTACTACTCTTTTCTTGAGGAACAAATCAGGGCGGGGACAGGGAGGAGAGAAAGAAGCCAGAAGTGTCCTCTCCTGGATGGATGGGAGATGAGGACTTCCCTCAATGCGCATAAAGGGAATTTTCAATTATGTTGGAGTAGGAAGAGGTGCTAGGCAGTAAATAACCCCCCACCCATGCACTGGAATTTACAGGCTGCTGAATGCTTTTGTGTCTGCTGACCCATTGGGTCTGCATACGAGCAGCAGTCACAGCAGGAGTTTAGAAGTGAGAAAGCTGAAGCTCAGGCTGTCACGTGGCCTTGCTGTCAGGTTGTGGAGCTGGACCTTGAATCCAAGTCCCCCAGTTCCCCAGCTAGTTCTCCTCCTACTCTATATTTTGCTGGTCATAGAATAAAGAGAGAACTCAACCTCTCTCTCACATCTGCTCTTATTTTTTATGTCAGCATCGGGGAAAGTTTAGCAAAGACCTTTAAATTAGTAGCTGGAAAGCATCTAGGGTCAGCTCAACATAGACACACTAAGACCATGACCCATCAAATTTTCCTTGCTTGTGATAGTTAGCCAGGGGTTGAAAATAGTCGCAGAGATGGGCAGCTTCCATGCTTTAGCATCTAAGAATACTGCAGTGTTGGGATCTCATCTGTGGTTTCTGACCGCCTTGCAGAAAACCATGTAAGGAAGACATGGCATCCTTCTGACTCTCTGTTACCCTAGGGGATGGGGGTCTTCAGACAAGCCCTCCTTCCTTCATCTCAAGGGTTATCCTGCCCTGTGGAGGTTCTTCTTCACAGACTGGAGGTCAGAAAGTGCAAATAAAATTGAAGCAAAGAATGTGATCTGGGCTCTTCTCAGAGACCCATGGTCCCAACTGAGGCGTTGGCACTGGGGTGCCCCAAACCTATTGGCCCTGATCTCATTGGGAAGGCCCCTTGAGGCATTCCCTCCCAGATGGAAGCCCTGACTTCCTGGTTACAAAGAGCTAATGTATTGTTTTTCACGATACCTCTAGAACACCTGTTGGGTGACCATCATGGATGTTTGGCTGGGATTTGATATGGGGAGTGCAGAGGGGGAAGTGGATCACTATGGAGAGAAAGAAATCAATAGAGATACCTTTATGGTGTAGGGAAAGAGGCTGTGCACACTTGTGCCTGGGCTCACCTGTGGGTGCAGGTGTGCTGGGCGATTAAACAGGATTATACATGCATTTGTTCACGCTGGGGTGTGGATGTCTACTTGTGTGTGTAGAGCCTTGAAATTCAAGCCAGGCATATCCTGAGAACCTGACATTCCCGGATCCTCAAATATCTTTATAGACTACCCCTGCTTTAAAAAAAAAAAGTCTGTAAAGTGTGTACTTAAGAAAAAATGTTTTGATGACCTCTTCAGACCCTTAATGATTCCATAAATATGAGACCAAAGCCATTTATAACATATTAAAATCAATTCTCCACTAAAATATACTCTCCTCTGCATCGCCCCACATCATTATGACCAACATATTCACATGGAGTTTAACTAAAGCTTCTAAGACGAAATAGAATCGTGATGAATAATAATGCCACGCCCCTATTAACTTCTCCCGTGGCAAGGGAAAACGTTTGCGAAATGTTTAAACCTTTCCTCCTACTTAAAGGTCAGCTAGGCAGCCACAGGACTGCCTCCGCCACCTGGTGCTTTATGGAAATGTTGATGTGGTGCCCAGCTGTTGTCTAAGCGCATTTCCACAGACAGTCATGGGTTTCCTGGGCATATACTCACAACACTCTCAACCACCTTTTTAGCTGTCACAAAAGTATTCATTCCCACTCAATAAGCAATTTTTGCCCTGGCTGAAGCACTTGCTGAAATGATTTCATAAATCATCTTTTTCTTGTTTTCAGACACTCGCAAATCAGAGCCACCATCAAACTCAACATCCACTCCTTAATTCACCCACAGCTTCTATTTTCTTGCTAAAAACCATTACTTCCTTAGACTCCCTCGCTTACTTTTCACTTTCATTACCACCCTGGGCAGTTGGCTCTATTTTGGGAAATGATTTTTCACAATAAAAATTCTTATCACTTTGCAGGAGTTGCCACATAAGCCCCAACAACAGACCCCCTAGAACTCAAGATCCTGAGGGGTCAACAAGGTTTCTTCACCAGCTGAATGTCTCCCTCACATGCCAGCCTCCTGGCACATGTGATTCCCATTTAAGCCTCAGCATAATTGGGAATTACATCCTAGATCAAAGATCTACTTTATGTAGACCAGGCCGTCAAGGATTTGCAACCATCAGGGCAGAAAATTTCCATGGTTGCTGCTAGGGGTGGGCAGGTGAGATCAAGGTTGGCCTAGAATTGCAGTCAAGAAGGCTTCACTGCTGGTGAGCTGGCAGAATCTGGAGTGAAGACCAGAGGCTCAAGGCTGGACTCCTTGGATTAGGAAACTCCCTGGATGTTTGGGGAGCCATGTAGGTTTCCTGTCCTGTAAGATCGGGTCTTGCATCATTTCTTACTGGAAGTGATCTCTGACCTCTCCCTTGTCTCCCCAGAGCAGGTGAGCTACTTCCATTAAGCTCATGCTATTCCACCTCATTCCTTGGCCACTGGACTTATACCCTGTGCTGTGCTTACTGCTGGTTTCTCTCCTCTCTGCATCCTGCATTGACTGATTCCCTGAGGAGGGACTCTTTGCCTGCTCATTCATTCTGTTGCCAGTCATGTGGCCTATGGAAAGGATGTGCTCCTAATGTGGCTATCCGTATTCAGGGCCAGCTTCATGGGTTCACAAACTGTGCGGTCACACAGAGCACCAAGGAACCTATGCATGGTATTATGCTCTGCTGTGACCATCTTGAAATTCTGAACCATTTTTTGAACAAGAGGCCCTGCATTTTCATCCAGCACTGTGCCCTGAAAATTAGGTAGCCATTCTTACCTGTATTTAATAAACTGGTAGACAGGACGTATTTTTAGAGGGTTGTTGTGCCTAGATGTCTAATATCAATGTAGCATTAGATAAGAATCCCAGAAGGCAAGGACCCCAGTTATGGAGCACTTCCTGATAGCACCCAGCATCACGCCGAGGCACAAGGGCATCCTTCAGCATCACACTTACCCCGTGGCCTTGGCTGGAGCAACTTGGAAGTATGGAGAGGCTCACCAGCACCCAAGAGGACTCTTCAACAAGAACCTGGAGACTGTGTGTTTATGGCACTAAGTGTGGCATGCATTTATTCTCTTGCATAACTTCAGAGCCAGACAGTGAAATTACAAAGCTAGGAATGACAAGAATCATGAGGCCTTGCAAATCAGGGAAGACACGTCACCATAAGCTCTTTATCAGGCCTTCACCCAAGAGGCCCTCTGCGGAAAGTGAGAAGCAGGAGGGCCTTCACTCCATGGTGGAGGGGAAGAGGATGAGTGGAGAGAAGAATTCTAACCCCATCCGGGGTGACTTTGATTCAAGTTCCATGAGGTTTTCCAAGGGGAAGCTTGATGATTTGAGGCAACCTAGAGGGACAGAGTCAGTCCAGGTGCCTGGGCCAAGCAGCCCTCTGCCTCTGCACCTTTGAGGTGTGAAGAAGAATAGTAAATATTTCCTGAGTGCTTTCCGTGTGCTACTTGTCACAGTGCTAAATGCAAGTTCTCATCTGATCCTCCACAGTCTTGCTTAGAGAGGTGTTATGAGCACTACCATTTCATAAATGAGGACACTGAGCACAGAGAGGTCCAGTGATGTGTCCCCAAGTCACTCAGCTAATAGTTAAGGGAACAGCCAGGATATAAAGCCAGATATACCTAGTGCTGAAACCTGAACTCCCAGTGCTGCAGCGCCCCCCACGCCCCCTCAACCATCTAGGGCCAGGAAGGCCCCACTTCTGGGGTCTGGGAGCAGGGGCTTTCATGTGATGGGAGGGGTTGTGCATCCATCTGCCTGGACAGATCAGAAGGAGAGAAGAGGCTTGGGGTCCCCATCCTCAGAAATAAAAACAGAAAAGCAGAAGTCTGGGTGGGAGTGGGAGGATGAGTCCTAAGATTATCTCAAAACAAGTCAGAAGCCTGGAATATACAAACCTTAAGGCTTCTAGAACCTCTGCCCTTGTCCTATTCCAGTTGCTTATTTCTTCATTCATCCAGCAATTACCTCCAAAAAGCCTAACATGTGCCAAGCAGCACATTTGACTGGGGACTAGGAGTGCAGAGATTCAAAGAGGGTTACAGATATGGATGAGATGCTGATCATGTGCCAGGGGCTGGTTTAAGTACATTCTATGTACTTCTTTCTTCACAATAGCCCTGTGAGGCAGGCACTGTTATTATCATCTCCGTGTTATAGCTGAACACATTGAGACATAGGGTAAGTCCCACATCTAGGAAGTGGTAGAACCAGGATTTGAACCCAGACAGTCCTGCTGCAGAGCCTTCTCTCCATCACTCCATGGCACCATTTCAATTTCAAAGATCTTACTGTTCAGAGCAGTTGTTCTAATCCCCAACCCCACATTAGAACCACCCAAGGATCTTTTAAAAATCTGCACCCTCATGGAGACTCTCATACACTGTAGGTGAGAAGACAAAATGGCGCAACCACTTTGGACAAACAGCTTGGCAGCTTGGCAGTTTCTTGAAAAGTTAAAGACACATCTGCCATCTGACACAGCCATTCTACTTCCAGGCTTTACCGCAAGAAAAATTAACACATATGTCCACACAAAGACTTGTACCTAAATGTTTATAGCAGTTTTATTTGTAAGAACAGAAAACTAGAAATAATACAAATGTCCATCAACAGATGAATGAATAAATAAATAATAGTATATCCCTTCAGTGGAATACTATGCAGCAATAAACAAGAAGGAACTGATACGAGCAACAGCATGGATGGATATCAAGTGAACTATCCTGAGTGGAAGAAGTCAGACCAAAATGAGTCCTGTATGATTGCATTTATATGAAATTCTGGACATTTTAAACTAGTTGAGAGTGAGGGAAAGCAGATTAGCCATTGCCTGGGGAGAGAGGATAGAGAGGAGAGGAGAGAGGGACTGCAGGGGGTGGGTCCAGAGGAAAATCTCGGGAATGATTGATACCTTCATTTTCCTGATTGTGGTGATGTTTAAGAGGAGTATACATACCTTAAAATGTAAAAAAATGTACACTTTAAATATCTGTAGTTAAAGTGTGTACACTTTAAATATATGCCAATTATAACCTCAACAAGGCTGTAAGAGAGCCCATGTTGAGACCTCATCGAAGACCAAATAAATTGGAATCTTTGGGAATAGAACCCAGACATCTATATTTTAAAGTTCCTCAGAGATTCCAATGGGCTGTCAAGGTGCAGAAGAGCAGATGCAGTGGGGAGACTGGTGCATAAGCCAGGGGTAGGTATTCAGATTAGGTGAGGGGCCCCATAAGGGGCTTTGAGAGGAGAATGGTGTGGCTGGGGTTGCATTTAAGACACTGTTGTTGGATCCGGGGTGAGGAAGACAGGCTTTAGACTCTCAATCTTTTGACAGCAAGATCTGCACCCTCAGGCAGGTGACACCTGCTCTTCATTCTTCCTTTCCCTTATTCATTCATTCATAGATACTTACTGAGGGCCGACTACATACCAGACATTGCTCTAAGCTCTAAGGACAAGAATGAAGGAAACAGAAATCTCTTCCTTCATGAGCTTGCATTCCACAGAAAATAAACAGTGTGGTTACAGGTTCTGCATGATATGTTAGATGCTATGAATAGAAAGGAAGCAGGGAATAGAAGTGGGGAGAGATGGGTCTGGATGCAATTTTAAAGAGGATCTCACCAAGCAGCAGACATTTGTGGAAACACCTGAAGGAAATGAGGGAGTGAATCTTGCTGATTTGGGGGAGGAAGATTATTCCAGGCAGAGGGAGCTGCAAGTACAAAGGCCCAGATGAAGGAGCAAGGGAGGGGGTAGAGAGGAAGGCAGAGAAGAAGCAACTCACCTGGGGCCCTGCAGGCCATTGGAAGGACCTGGCATTTCCTCTGAGTAAGAGGGGAGGCTGTTGGGGCATTGGAGTAGAGAAGCAGTAATAAATTTGTTCCCTTAAGGTTCCTTGTAAATCAGATGTTTGTCAAGTGAATCCTGCTTCAAATCCCCTATGAGCACCTGGGCTGACCTTGCTTGAAAGTGGCTGGATTCCACAGAGCATGTGTGTTTGCAGATGCTGCACATGCTTTACTCAAATGAAGTCTTTCTGTGGCCCCCTGAACCCCAAACTCTTTTGGGTAAGAGCAAGCCCCCTAAGTAGCAACACTGCCCACATACAGAACTCGCTCCCCCTCCCCAGGGGCCGCTTTCAGGCGGACCTGCTCCTCATCATTAAAAGTGGATGAAGCCTGCACAGAGGGAGGGAAGCATGCAAGGAAGATGTCAACTGTGAGTGAGGCTGCTGGCCCTGCAGTACAAGTCCTGAGCAAAGGAGCCTGAGCATCCTCTCTCTTGCCCAGACCGCATGCATTTGCTGCAATGTTTTTCTATTCCATCCAGCCTCAACAGCTAGTGTACCATTTATTGAGCCCTTACTAGGTGCCAGTGTCTGTGACACGTGTCTTTCACACGATCTATCTCATTTAATCCTCTGAACCTCCCTGAGTCTTAATAACTGCCTATATTCATCCATTTGTGTTGCTATAAAGGAATATGTGAGGCTGGGCAATTTATAAGGAAAAGAGGTTGATTTGATTCATGGTTCTGCAGACTGTACATGAAGCATAGTGCCAGCATCTGCTTCCGGTGAGGCCTCAGGTAGCTGGCAGTCATGGGGGAAGGTGAAGGGAAGCCAGCGTGTCCCATGGCAAGAGAGGGAGAAAGAGAGAAAGGGAGGGGATTTCAGGCTCCTTTATACAATCAACTGTGTGAACTCATGGAGTGAGAACTCATTACTGCCAGGACAGCACCAAAGCCTTCATGAGAGATCCACCCCCATGACCCAAACACCTCTCACTAGGCTCGCATTCAAACTATCTCACTCTCATCTCACTGATGAGGCCCCTGAAGATCAGAGAGGTACAGTGTAGTTCTCAAAGTCACACAGCTAAGGTCGATGCCCAGGCCTATCTGATTCCAGAACCATGCTTGGAACCACACCATGACATTGCCACTCCCTCCCAGATGTCACTGAGACACTGGCATCCTTTGCCTTCCAAGCAGGACAGGGCATGCAAGGCCAGGAGACTCCTGTCCCAGTGAGCACAGCTCCTCAGTCTTACACAGGTCTAATGGGATTGCAGAGGCAGGCTGTGAGAAAGAGGTGGGGTTTGGGATCAGGCTGGTCTTGAACTGGGTGAAGCACAGGCCCTTGTTAGGATGCCCAGTGACATCAGCTGCAAAGCCTTCGACACCCACTGATGCACCTGCAGGGGGCTCTGGGGCAATGGTGAGACCAGGAAGGGAGGCTGCCAAGCCATGAGTTGTGGATGCTCCTCCTTGGAAAGTGTGACTACAGCTGGCGAGTAGGGGATTGGCAGGGGAGGGGGCTGATGCGCTGTAGTGCATTGATGGCCTGGATTTCATTTAAGGCCCAGTAAACCGGAAACAGTAGGGAAGGGTAGGAGATGGAGTCAGAAATCGTGGCCTGGGGTTGTCTGTGCCCACACAGGAATCAGGAAAAGGATGAGAGATGTGGCCCACTTCAGACCCCACCTGCCATGGACATGCTACCTGAATCACTGCCTCCCAATAACTCACTAATTCCAGAGTCGCCTTCAAACCAGATATGTCCCTAATCAGTGGGCACTTTCTAAAGACATATACATAGACTTCTGCTAAGTACTGAGACTAAAATGCAAAACTCTCATCCCCCAGAGAGATCCTGTTAGCTGGGAGAGGAGGCGTCTGATTCCCGAGCTCAGAAAGGTTGGCAAATGAGAGTCTCTGTTTCCATGGGAAATGTGTGCGGTGCCCCTGGGCTTCCATGGTGCCTGGCACAGGCTTCCGCTGCAGCACCCCCTTATCTCTCTGTAATTATTTGACTGCACATTTGTCTCCCCCACAACACCATGAGCCCCTTGTAGGCAGGACCTATGTCTGATCAATGTCCCTGTCCCCAATGGCTGGCCCAGACTGCTCCACAGAGTTATAAAATAAATTATTGAATAATTAGGAAGAAACTGCTTCCAGAGAGCATCAAGGTTCCAAGTCAGTGGTCTGATAATGTCTGTGTGAGCGAATCTACCTCCTGTGGATTTTGTGTGTTGAATAATTGAGTGAGGTATGCCAGAGGCAGAGCAGATGTGAGATTGCTCAAACCTCTGACAAACGAAAGACAGTTTCCAGCACAGAGGAGATGGTCTGAGGCCGAGACCCATCCCAGGGGGGTGGGCCTCTGGGGATTCCTGGGAGGTCCACTTGAGGAAGAATATAGGGTGGGGCAAGAGGCCAACTTGAGTTGGAAGATGACAGTCAGCACAGCCCTGGAGGCACCAGGGATGGTAAGAGTGGGATGGGGGCAGGAGCAGGGTAGGGTCCTCACTGTGGACCAGTGTGACCTCCTGAGACCCGGAGGGCTTCTGTCACGTGGGGATCAGGATTTGGAAAGGGGCTGAAAGTCAAGTTGCCAGACAAAGCTTTATTCATTCATTCATTCGACCTATGCCCACGCTGCTAGGATCCAGCAGGAATGCAACAAAGCCGCTGCCCTTGTAGAGGTTGACTTCTGGTGCGGAGACAGCCAGGGGACAAGCCAACCAAAAAATAATCTAATTTCAGATTGGGATAAATGGCATTCAGAACAAAAGCAGGGTCAGGGAAAGAGAGTGGTGAGCTGCATTACATGGGACAGGGCAGTCTGGGAGGGCTTCCTGGAGGAGCTGACCCTTGAAAAGAGACCTGAAAGATGTGAAGCCGGGAGTTTTTGCAAACACCGCAAAGGGCTTTGAGTTTGGCAGGTATGAGAAGCCACCTGAAGGCCCCTGTGGAAGGAGTCAAGGGCAGCAGGAGGGAGAGGGGGCAGGGTGAGCAACTGTGCTGCTTTGCTTTGACAGGATTTTTCCGGGACACGGGACTTTCAGTACTAAACCTGGATACATCCCGGGCAAACTAGGACTAAGTTGGTCACCTAGAGGTAGGGCCTGAGGACAGAGAGGCTGCTGGGGCCAGAACACACAGGCCCACCTCTGAGGTCACGGGGAGGACTTTGGGTTTTATTCTACATTGAGTGGAAATGGAAGGCAATAACTTATTTCTGACTTAACAAATATCTGCGTGTGTCTGGCACTGTGCTGGGCAGTTGATAAGGATGAGGCATACACGATCCCTGCCTTTGCGGAGTTTCAGGCTTTTGTGTTTTCTCACATTGGCAATTAAGCCAGCGGTGTCACACGTGTCACCGCATGCCTTCTCTGTGGCATTTTTTATCTAGGCTCAGAATAAACAAAGAGAGGCTTCCATAGTCTTCAGAGCAGGCACTTTTCCTCTCCACCTAGATCAGCAGGTCACTGTTTCCAGACATCGTCTCATTGTGACCACGAGGGAAGCACATGTCATCTGATCTGGAAAATTGAGCAGGGGCTCACCTTTACTGGGTACCTGTGTGGGAAGGTCACAGGTCACAGGTTAGCAGGGAGTCGAGATAAATGGGCAGCTACAACACAGCATGGAGAGGGCCTTGTGTGGGCAGCGGGGTATCATATCTGCAAGCGTGAACATCTCTTAAACACTGTTTCAGCTTTCTTTCTGCTGCATAAAAAAATCACCATGCACATAGCAGCTTAAACCACATTTATTACCGCACAGTTTCCATGGGTCAGAAGTCCAGGCATGGCTGACCTAAGTTATCTACTAAGCGTCTCACAAAGCTGTCATCCAGGGGTGGCTGAGGCTGGGGTTTTATCAGAGACCTGAGGGCCTCTCTCAAGTTCACATGATTGGTGGCAAAATCGTTTCCTTACAGCTGTAAAATCAGGATGGCTTCCTTCTTCAAGGTCAGTAGAAAAGTCTCTGCTGCTTTAAGTCTCTAACCTCCAAACCCTCAGGGCTTACCTGATTTGACCAGGCTCACCCAGGAGAACTTCTTTTTGGATTAACTCAAAGTCAACTCATCAGGGACCTCAATTACGTCTGCAAAAAAAATCCCTTCACCTTTGCCATATAACTTTACCTAGTCATGGGAGTGACAGTCCTATTCACACCAAGGGGAGGGGATTGTGGAGATGGGACCAAGGGGTGGCATGCTGAGGGGCATTTCAGAATTCTGCTTATCACACTAACCATGGAAGAGGTGCTTTACACTTACCAACTCATTTCATTCTCAGAACAATCCTATGTGATAGATACTATCATTGTCCTCATTTACAAGTGAGGAAACTGAGGCAGAGAGGGGCTAAGTAATCAAGTCAAGGCCCCACAGCCAAAAGGACCCAGTGCTTTGGAAAAACACAGCCTCATGGAACGAGGATCCCCGTGGCAGTCAGGGAAAGAGGCGTGGGGGTGGGGGGAGCCTACCAAAGTTCGCCTTGCTGTGTCATAAAGCGTTGCCATGGAAACCCTGCATGAAGCATCACTTAAAGAGCTGTTTGATTATTTTTTCAGGGTGGCATCTGCAGTCACCTAGCAGCAGCACCAACACACACGCATGTGTGCACACACACACACACACACGCACATAGTGACTGAGTTAATGGGTCTAGTGCAGGCACATGGCAGGAGATCTGGAAGGTCTATTGATAAAAGAATTGCTTATTGGCAGGATCAGGGTTCTGGTTGGTGTCTCTACTGCAGGGAACCCAGATCTGGGAACCTTTCAGGTCCCGATGGTCATGGTGCTGTCGGTCTTCAGTCACTGTAGGTCCAGAGAGACTCCCTCTCAGCTGCCCCCCTCAGTCTTCTCCCACTGGCTTATCCTTCCAGCTCCAGCCCTGCCTGCCCTTCCTAGACCTTCTCATGTCAGCAATCTTAGTGTCTTTGCCCACCCTGGGAGTGGGATAGGATTGTGTAAAACTCACTGACGTTAAGCCTGAACACACGGACGTATAAGGCATGAAACTTGTTCACTCACAGCCCCTTTGATGAATTCCAGCTCCTATGATGACACAGAAAGTCCTGGACACTTACTGATCTTGTCCCAAATCTTAAAGCGAGGTCTAGCCTTGCAGATCAATGAGGCAGGAGGCCCAGGGTAATCATTATGATGACAGTGATGATAATAATAATGAATGACTGCCATCTAGTACAACGTCTTGCCAGGCCGCATGCAAAGTGCTCTGTATACATTGTTACATTGCTCATTTGTCAGTTCATTCAACAAGTATTTATTGAGCAATGGCTCTCTGCCAGGTTCTGGGTCTATACTAATGACTATTAACTCTGCCAGGTTCTGAGTCTATACTGCTTGCATGGAGTGTACCTTCTAGTAGGGAAGATAGATAGTAAACAAAGGGGGGAAAGACAGCCAGTTGTGATAAGTGTCATGCAAAGACTTAAAATAAGACAGCCTTGGAGAGAGGACCTGTGGGCTTCTGCCTCTTTGATTTGTGTGGTGAGGGGAGGCCTCTCGGAGGAGGTGATAGGTGAATGCAAGAGCCCTGAGGCAGGAACTTGGTAAGCCTGAGGACCAGAAAGTTGGGCCACAGTGGCTGGAGCATGGTGAGGAAGGAATCAAGGGCACCAGCAGAGATTGGCCACGGAGACTCTGCAGGTCCAAGACAGGAGGGTGAGTTTTATTTGAAGGGAGATGAGAAGATTTTGGGGGGTGTTAAGCAGGGGAGAGACATGCTTTAATTTGTATTTTAACAGATCCCTCTAGCTGCTGTGTGAAGAATGGCTGTGGGGGGCGAGAGTGGAATCAGGGAGCTCAGTTAGACCTTTGCAGACACCGGGTGAAGGAGACTGGGGCTTGGGCCACGGAGGTAGCACAGGAGCCAAAGAGGAGTGTTTGGATTAAGGTATGCTCAGCAGGGCTGACTGATGGTGTGATGTGGGGCTGGAAAAAAGAGAGGATTCTGGGATATTCCTAAGATTTTGGTCTGAGCAAGAGGGTAGATAGAGATTCCATCTTCAGAGCAACGCTAAGATGTGATGTTTTCTGCACTGCACAACTTAAAAAGCGGACACACAATGGCCTGACACCTGCTACAGCATGGATGATTCTCAAGGACGTTATGCGAAGTGAAGGACGCCAGTCACAAAAGGATAAAAACGATATGATTCCACTTACATGCAGTGCTTGGACTAGTCAAACTCATAGAGACAGAAAGTAGAATGGTGGTTACCAGGGCCTGGGAGGAGGGGGAAATGGAGAGTTATTGCGTAGTGGGTACAGTTTCAGTTTTGCAAGATGAAAACAGTTTTGTGGATGGTTAGTGGTGATGGTTACACAATAATGTGAATATTCTTTTTTATATATATACCTTAAGTTCTAGGGTACATGTGCACAATGTGAATATTCTTAATGCCACCAAACTACACTTAAAAATGGTTAAGATGCTAAATTTTATGTTATGTATATTTTACTATAATTAAAAAGAACAGAGCCAGGATCTCATAGTTGGTAAAAGGCTAAGCCAGGTTTGAACTCAGATCTGGTGTGTTAACTGCCACATCACCCTGCTTCCAGGAACACAGGCCCCAGCCTGGATATGAGCTCCCTCATGGTACCAGTGTCCAGGCGGAGATCAGCCTACATCATCCACTGGTGTGGCCACCATAGGAGGACAACAACCCCCAGGTGTGGCTGGTTTGGCACCTGTAAGTGGGATGTTTGAATAGAGAGATGAACAATAGAAAGTAGACTGGATGCCGGCACTTTATTTTGTCTAATAGTGTCAGCATATACAAAGCAGCCCAATAGAAATGATGATAGTGATGATGATGGTGGTGACGGTGGTGATGATCAGGGTGACACGAAGTCAGCTTCCACACACTGGCATATCAGTGCCAAGCCCTTCACACATGACATTATATCAATCCTCACCACAACCTTACAATATAGGTACTTTCCTTATTCTACATTTCATTCTACAGATGAGAAGACTGAGGCTGAGTGACTTTCGTTAAGGTTGCCCATGAGTAAGTGGGAGTAGAAAATCAAAACGTGGTCTGTCTCCAGAGCCCGAATGCCTTTCTAGTAATGACCCAGGTTAAATGAGGAAACTAATTAAGAAGGTATAACAGCACTCACTCCTGAGCGTTCTATTTTTTTGGGCCAACTTGAAGGGATACCCGGGTAATTATTTCCTAGAATGAGCATCCTCTGCACAGGCCCCAGGATGCTCCACGCTCAGCTTCCTGCGTGGAAGCTGACACTGCGTTTGCTTGGTGACAAGTCACAACAAAGCTCGGCACACTCCTACCCCGCCCCACTCAGGCGGCGCCTCGTGGGGGAAAATAAGATAAAACAAAATCAAGCTGAGCTCCTAATTCACATTCCATCTCTGGCAGCTCCTTGATGATAAATCATTCTGGAATTGGAAATGAGGCAGGAGAAAGGCAGATGGGGATCCGGGCAGTGTGGCCCAGCAGCCCGTTCTACTTGGGATCATCCTCTCTTCCTCCTTGGGATGGCGAGACAGGGTCCACGGGTGATGAATGAACACCTTGACCTCCTCCTCTCTTTTAAAGGAATTATTATTTTCAATCGTGGTGAAATACACATAACACCACTCATTATCTTAACCATTTTTAAGTGTGGAGTTAGTTCATTGGCATTAAGTACATTCACGTTGTCGTATAACCATCCCCGCCATCCATCTCCAGAACCTTTTCATTTTCCCAAGCTGAAGCTCTGACCCTTTAGTCTGTACTAACTCCTCTTTCCCCTCTCCCCAGCCCCTGGTAACCTCTATTCTGCTTTCTCTCTCAATGAGTTTGACTACTCTAGTGTCTCATTTCAGTGGAATCATACAGTATTTGTTCTTTTTGTGACTGGCTCATTTCACTTACCATGATGTCCTCACGGTTCATCCATGCTGTAGTATGTGTCAGAATTCCCGTCTTTTGTCAGGCTGAATAACATTCCATTGTTGGGATGTACCATGTTTTGTTTAGCCATTCACCCGTCGTGGACACTGGAGTTGCTTCTCCCACCTGGCTGTTGTGATTAGTGCTGCTATGAACATACCTCCTTCTCCTTTACCGGAGGCTTCAGTAAGTTAATGCTGACTTAACCCTGGCTACCCTCAATTGTATAATTGTGGGTATTTGGATGGCCAGAGTTAAGTCAGCATTCCCTCCCCCCACCACCAACAGAACTGCCACCCGCACACCCCTCACTTGGCCTCCACTAGATCTTACCCTGGGCCCTACAGGTTTCCATAGCAACCCAGTACCAATCAGCTGGGGAAGGCAGTCAAGTTTAGGGGTTTGAGTCCAGGCATGATACTTACAAGGTTTACGACCTAGGGCAAGTTAGTTAATTTCTCTGGTCTTCGTTTCCTCATTTGTAGAAACAAGATCATGATAGTACTATACCTACTTCAACTCTCAGGGAGGGAGTTGAAGGAGATAATACTAGCCCTAGGTCTGTGCCAGGAATTGTGCCGTGCCAGGTGCCTTGCATGGATTATCTGCCTGGGTCCACATAACAACCCTAAGTGGTAGTTATATTATTATCCTCCTTATAGATGAGGAAACTGAGTCTTGGGGAGGGAAAGGACTTGCTCGAGGTCCCACGATAGCATGGGGGATTGGAGAACGGAATGAGCATGGCAGGGAACCAGCATCACTGGGCAGTGGTACTGGGATTCTGAGCACTGGGCTTGTAACCTTATCCATGGGAAGTGCCCTGCAAACGAAGGCTAGTCTGATACATTTTGGACATGGTCATAGCTGGCTTCGGAGTCAATAAAATCAATCTGTATCTCTCAGGGAGCAGGGTCAGCTTGAACAGGCAAGGCCCTTTTCTGGCAGGGACATTTTAAGCTTGGAATGGGGCTGTCAGGTGAGCCATGCTGGGCAAAAGCACTAGGAATCCATGCCTGAACTCGGGGGCCTGTGGCTCCTTTCTTCCTGGGAGGAGGGTCCATGTGTTTTTATCTTTTCTCAAAAGATCCCTGACTCCAAACTGGTAAAGACCCACTTGGATTCTAGCCCGTGGATCTCAGAAAAAGCTACAGACTCTATAAGGCCTATGAGCAACAGAGATTGGGTTCTACTGAAAGCTTAGAGAGGGCAGGTTCCTGGGTCAGCTGGGCTGTAGGCATCATGGAAACGTTGCAAGTTGGCACAGGTTGAAGCTGCAGGACAGACAGACTATGCGAGGATTCAGGGGCATGTGAGAGAAGCTGGTCCTGGCTGTGTAGCAGAGAATGGGTAGGCCATGGCTCTGCGAATTTAAATTCATTTACTGCTCCTGTATCTGTCCTGGGCAGGTGTTTAATATGGTGGGGAGCTCTACTCCACCTGGAAATTCAGGGATAAAGCCTCCTTCCACCTTGGAGACACACATGCCTTTGGGTCTGATCAACAACATCCAGCCAATGTAGGAAGAACATGCAGGAGGCTGCATGGAGGTTTTTATGGGCTAAGCCTGGCCGTGGCCTATATCACTTTTGCCCACAGTCCACCTAACTGCAGGGAGGTCTAGGAAAGGTTGTCTAGCTGTGTGCCCCAAGAAGGGAAGATGGAATTTAGGTGGACCTAGACTTTTTTGCCACATGTAGCCATCCAGCAAACATTTGCTGGTGCCCAATGCCTTAGGGAATGTTTAAGGAACAGAAGCCCTGTGACGTGAGTTCAGTAAACATATGGCCGACAATGTCACAGAAAGCTAAGTACGTTGAGGTTGTCATCCATCCACTCATTTATACATCCATTCTTTCATAGAGTCATTGATTCAACAAATAGTTTTTGTGTGTCTACTGTGTGCTGACCACTGTGCTATATGCTGGGATGCAAAAGTGAAAAAAGTCAGACAAAGTCTCTGTTTGCATGGAGCTTACATGTTAGTGCATGTGTGTGTGTGTGTGTGTATGTGTGTGTGTGTGTGTGTGTGTAAACAACAAAAACAAGAACCACGTAAAATGATTACCCATGACTGTAAATGCTCTGAAGGTATAATAAAGGGTGATGAGGCAGAATAGCTGAGGTTGGATTAAATGTCAGGGTAGGCTTCTCTGAGGAGGTGACATTTGAGCTGAGCGCTGAAAGACGATCATGAATGAGCAATGCAGAATGGAAGACAGAGAACTTCTGGGCCAGGAAATATTGTGTAAAGGCCTTGGGGCAGAGAAGAACTTCCTGTACTTAAAGATTATCCACCATCACTACTGTTATCCTTATTCAGACCTCTACCTCTCTGCTCTATTACTTTTCCTCTGCTTAATACCACTGGTTCTATAACTGGACCATCAAATCCAACAGCTCTGTTCAGTCCTCTTCTGGCTTTAGCTATCTTGGTGGCATTTCACACATTGCCAGCCAAGTTTTCATTCTCAAGATACTTGGGGTCATCATACCCTCTTGGCCAGAGTTTCCTAGGACTCAGCCCTTAACTGCTCTTCTCCTTCTCTCTGCCTTGGCTCCTGTGGCCTCCCCAGTATGCTGAGCGTCCATGGAGGTACGTACAAAGCACACTGGACCACTTGGGCTCCACGGGGGAGAAGGGGATGTCTTCCCAGAGGTGACATTTGAACTGAGTCTTGAAAGGTTGAGAAGGATGTGCCAGATGATGAAAAGCAGAAGAGTACTTCAGAGGTGGGGCCAGCCACTGCAGAGGCCAAGGGGCGTGAAAGGGCACAAAGGAAAGGTCACAGAAGGAGAGGTGACAAAGGAGCAGGAGTATGCGTGGTTGAGGGTGTGGTAAGGATGGAGGTAGCGGGAGGAAAACCTGGACAGATGGCTGAGTCCAGATCGTGTACGACCTTAAATGTCTTGCTGAGAAGTAGACAGTTTCTTCTGCCGGCATCAAAGAGTCACAAGAAGCTTAAGGATGGTGCCTGGGTTTGTTTTATAGGCAGGTGAGTGTTGGAGCAGGAGGATTGGAGAAGGAAGTGAGCCTGGCAGGGAACCTGAAGTGGCGGACAGGCGGGGGGGTAGCTGGGAGAAAGTCAGGGAAGAGATTGCTTTTTCTTGGCAATCAACGATGTAAATGGCTGGCATAATTGCTTGACACAAAGCCTATCCTTAAATGTCATTTGGCCTCACCTCTTCTTAGGGGTTGCAGCATGGGATGGGCTTTGATAGTTTTTTAAATACAAGAGCACCTTTTGTAGAGTGTAAGCATAATGAGGGCAGGGAGGACGCTCATCATCAGATCCCAGCAAACCACCAGGGTGTGAAGACACCAGTTGAATGAGTGAATGAATGAGCAGCTCCAGTAAGCCATGTGCCTCTTGAACAGATGACAGAATGGAGTGCAGTGTCCCTAACATTTAGACAAATTCTTGTCTCGTTGCCCAAGGGAGGGAAGAGAGAACCAGGCTGGCTTCCGCAGCCTCCCTCCAGCCCTGGAGATGTGTGCTAACAGACTGGCCTGGGAAAAAAGGGTGGAAGGTTGGAGACTTGGCCAGTGTCAGTCAGGAATGATTGTGGGTCAGATTGTCAGATAGAGGACCAAGGGGAAAGAGAAGTTGGGGTTCTCAGGTGTCTAGAAAAACACCCAAGGTTCTGGATGATGCCTGACTCAATGCTGTAATCAGTTAGGAGCTGGAATTAACAGCTTTCTGTCTTTGGTGAACAATCACCATGGTGGAACAATCAGGTCAACAGCGGCTCTTCAGAGACATGAAGACAGACGCATCCCAATCCTTGGCTGAATAGGAAGGAGGGAGACAAGATACCCAGGGACATGGCATAAGGCTTCTTCTAAGCATATGACCTGTGCCCCAGGACAGTTGCAGGCCAGGTCTAGAGAGTGGGGAGTGCAGTTCCCTCTATTTCACCCGGGGAGATTCAGGGCCTGGTAACACCTAACTCCCAGGCCTTGATTTCCTGGGCCTGTCAGTAGCCTAGCCTTTGCTGTAAATGTCATCTTGCCCAACTATGCCAATCACTGGCTTCTCAACCACGTTTCCCTCAATGCCCATCCTCAACAGGCTCTCCTACCTAAATACTCACATGCCACATGTCATGTCCCTGCACATACCCACATACCCACACATTTCATACTTACGCAGTTTACATGCATATATAGACACACACATGCTCATGTAACACCAACACACTAGCATGACTATAGGCACTCTCTCTCTCTCTCTCTCTCTGCTGGAGGAGAAATAAGGAGAGCCATTGTTGCTGGAACATTGGGTGTGAGGAGGAGACAGGGGTACGTACAGTTGGAGACGTGGGTGGGGCTAGCTCGTGGAGGACCTTGAGTGACATTCTAGAGCTTGACACCAACTGAAGCGCTTTTAGGAGGGAAGAGCCATGATCCTACTAGTTGTTTAGAGAATGGGTTGGATTGGGGCGAGTCTGAAGACAGAACAATGTGGAGGCTATCTCCAAGTCCAAGAGAAGAAACTGAGATAGGGTAGGGGCTGGTCCTGAAGCCTGAGCAGTGGGGTGGGGGCAGATATGAGAAATGGACTTCAAGAGACAGGGTGTGAGACCAGATGAGGCCTCAGCTTGGATGGATGGCTGGATGATGGGCCAGTCCCAGATACAAGGAACCCAGGGGAGAGATGGGTTTGGGGCAAGGGCAGGAGAGTACTTTGGGCAACGTGCAGTTGGAGGCATTTCTGAGATTTTCACTTAGAGAAGCCCGAAAGTACAAGAGTTGGGGTCTGGAGTCAGGAGGAAGGTCTGGGCTGGGATTTTGCACACAGGAAGTTAGGAGTCACTAACCCTGGGAACAAGAACCTGGAAAGCTAGCAGTGGGGGCTTCTGTGCTCTTGGCCATGTGCCACTTCCTGTCTCTGGAACGTCCTTCCTTCTCTGTCAAGACCATACCAAATGCCTCTTCCAGGAAACTTCTCCGAATTATTCCTTCCCCTCATCCCTGAAGTTATGAGCCACTGGCTGGTGAGCCAGGGCAGCACAGGGCAGCTGAGGAGAGGGTCAGAGAGGGGACAAGGTCTGAGTCCAGTGATACACAAGGTCTCCTCTTGCATTTCAGTTTGCAGCTGGGTAGGACTATTCATGAGTGGTTCTTAATTAGGCTGTAAGGGAGGTCTTTAGAATTCAAAGCAACAGACCCCTCCCTGGCTCAACAAGAGCAATGTAGGTCTAAGGGATGCTGCCTGCCTGGCAGAGCCAGGGTGCATCCCATGTTCTGGCTCCTGGGGCCATCTGCTCTCTGCAGCCACTGTGCCCGGCTTCTCTTCTCTTTCAGCTCCAGCCTCTCCCACACTGCCCTGGCATCTTCTCCCAGGGAATCCAGGGGCTTATATGTAATCACATCCTAAACTTATTGAGCACATCCTGTGTGCCAGACACTCAGATAAGCACTTTGCCTGGTTTATTGGACTTAATCCTCTCAATAGCTCTCTAAGCTGGGTGCGACTATTACCCCCATTTTATTGCTGAGGAAGCTGAGATGCAGGAAGGTGAAGTAGCTTACTATTTAAGTAACAGTGCTGGGATTTGACCATGAGCCCAGAGTACACCTCCAGAGTCCACTCTCCTAATCTATACCTGTTATATAACCAGTAACCCACAGCCAGGAGAGGCACAGATGGAATTCAAACCCAGGTCTATGGGACGCCAGAGACATGTTCTGGACCATGACGCCCTGTGTCTCCCTGACCCTGACAGCCCTTGATCCCTACCTCTGAGATCGCAGACTGAGCCAGCAGATGTTTGAGGCGTCTCTACGGTTAGATCTACCTCCGCGCCTCTATCCCTGCATTCTGTACTGTGTCTGGGAAAACAGGAGCTTAAACACAAGTATCAGGCAGGCCCCACGAGTGTGTGATACAACACTGGCTTCTGAGGGCTGTTCTGGTTGTATAAAGAGACACCTGTGCAAAAGTTTATTAATCCAAAGACGCTGTATAGAAATGGATCGGTATCTTGAGATGGACACGGCTTGTACATAAACATGAGTGGTTTATTCAAACGTGTGGGAGAGTAAGTGTGTGTATCCATTGTCATGTGTGTGAATGTAAGAGCTGTGTTCAGATGCATCCTGAATTTGCCTGTTTTTATATGTGCATGTTTATGTGTATGAGAATGTACATGTGTGCATGTCTCTTGTAAAGGGGAATATGTAAAGGGGATGTGAAAGGATGGATTTGTGCATGTTGAATGTGAGTGTGTGTTAGTATGCCTGTGTTTCTGTGTAAGACATTTTTGGGTCTTCCAATTAAGGAGCTTGTCCAGGGCAGAAGGCAGAGGGCAGAGCCCATTCTACCACCTGCCTCTGTGACTTCAGAGGACCTGAACAGATGGCCTCCCCCTGCCCAGGGGCCTCCATGAAGCCTTTGGAGAAGTAGTTGGACTCCAGAGATGAGTGAAAATTAATGGATGAGGCAGGGACTCTCCTTTCCTACTGTTCCCAATCCTCAAACTGCAAAATGTTCACCAAGCACCATCTTTGGCCCAGTTAGGGAGACCTGTAGGAAACAAAGCCTCAAAGCAGACTCCATAGCCAGCAAGATAGTCTTATGACTCACCAACTCTTCCTCCGCTTCTACAGCAGCTAAGAAAGAAGGTGCCAAAGTCAGGCTGACTAGGTGTATACCCCAGTTCCCCTGGTTCCATGCTGTGTGAATATGAGCAAGTGACTCACCCTCTCTAAGACTCAGTTTCCTCTCCTGTCCAATGGGCACAGTGTCCACCTCGGTGCTATTATGAGCGTTAAATGAGACAGGATTAAGTGTGAAGTTTGTCATAGAAGTGGTCTGTAAGCGATGGTGCTGATGCTGAAGGAGGAAGTGAGGAGGATGAGGATTCACAGGACACCCTGTGGGAACTCAAGTGCACCACACATTGAATCCCTGTCTTTTGTATTCGCCCTGTTCACCATCCTTTGCAGAAGGTAGATGATGGTGGTCAGACGCCTCTTCCTTAGTTCCTCTTTGGGCCCCTCTGTCTAACTCTTGTTGGAAGGACAGAGGCCGTGGGTCTGGAGCCTTGGAAACATGGTGCTTCTTCCAGTAAAATACAAGTTCAGCTGTCTCTTGCCTTAAGAAGAGAGATGGCTGTGAGGTGTGCTGGGGCTTCAGGGCCGTGGACAGGGAGCCAAGTGGAGGAAATAGGAGCTCCAGAGTTCTGTTGTCTAAGGGGATTAGTTGATGTGTGGGACATCATTATGGGCATCCCAAGTAATGCTGGTCCTCAAGGCAATACTTCCCTACCAGCCAGCAGGATATAGGGGACTAAGACTCAGCCTTGGGCAGGGGCAGCAGAGCCTGGACCAGAGCAGGGCTCCCACCCTGGGGGAGGTTAAGGAGATGACAAGGCTAGTTATGCAGTCTGTGGGGACAACCCTGGTAAGGGATAGAGTGACCTCCCAGGTGGGCAGCCTCACCGATCGTTATAAACCCCAGCCTCAAGGCAGGACCCTCCAGCCAGATTCACAGCCTCCTCCTCTTTGAGCTCCTTTGCCAGGATTGGGTCAGGGCTGAGGCCATAGGAGATGACATTCTATCTGCAGCTAGACAGGGATGTGGGCCAAACATGGCAGCCCTGGCCATAAACCTCCAAAAGCCTGAGGGTCATTCTGCCCCAGGCAAACAGAAAACCTATCCTGCTATAAAAATTGTCAGGTGGCCAGGCGGGGTGGCTCACGCCTATAATCCCAGCGCTTTGAGAGGCTAAGGCGGGTGGATCACTTGAGGTCAGGAGTTCGAGACCAGCCTAGCTAACACGGTAAAACCCCATCTCTACTAAAAATACAAAAAAAAAAAAAAAAGTTAGCTGGGCATGGTGGTGTGTGCCTGTAATCCCAGTTACTCGGGAGGCCGAGGCAGGAGACTCGCTTGAACCCGGGAGGTGGAGGTTGCAGTGAGCCAAGATTATGCCATTGCACTCCACCCTGGGCGACAGAGTAAGACTCCATCTCAAAAAACAACAAAAAAGTTGTCAGATGAAAAGAAAGAAGGTATCTCTTTGTCCTCTTTGTCCTTCCTTAACATGCTACATTCATCTGGAAGTGATAAGTTTACCTCTTTTGTAAGAATTGATTTTACCACCACAAGTTACTAGCCAATGGGTCATAGAAGACCTTAGGCCAACCGTGCCCCCAGAACAAACAGTTGTTTGTATGTTCCAGTGGGAGACATGTTTGTCAAGAAAAACATTTTCACATTGAGCTGGAAAGTTCTATGTAAATGTCAAGTACCCTTGCTATTGTTGTTTTATTTTCATGATGACTGTTACAGAAAGTAAAGCAACTGAGGTTTATCTTATCCCAGAATCCAACACCTCCCAAAATGTGTTTCGTAGAACAATTCAGAGGTTATTAGGCATTACTGACAGAAAAGTTCCAAAGTCAGGGCAGTGATTATGTAGTCAAATTTTTGGAAATTCTGGATTAAGCAAGGTTAAGCAGGTTTCTCCTGCAGAAACTCTCAGATAAACTTGTGAGCACTGGTTTCTTCAAGAGGAGGGAGTTTCTGTTGTATTTTTTAAAATTACCTAACACACTGAATGTTTTTCTTATTAAATTTATTTCTCAGCCAGTGTATCATGGAACACACTGGAAAATAATTTTCTACCCCACTATGCAATTAATCAAATTTAGCCCCAAATTGCTTATTTAGCTATTCTAAGCCTAATACTAACAGTATTTAGCCATGTTTCACCATAGGGTACCACTGATTTTCCATGTGTTTTTCTGTCTAGATACGTTTGATCATCCCTGGGCTAGGGTGCCATGGGGGCAGGTCAGGCTGAGCAGGGGGCAGTGGGGCAGGTGCTGGAGAGGTTCACATAGGCCACAGGATGAAGGACCTGGTGCCAGCCTAATGCTCTTCCTCTAAGGGACCAAGGCTTGCCACAGTCTCCTGAAACAGGGGCAGCATGTGTTATTGGTTTGGAAAAACTGAACTTCCCTTAGAGAGTGACAGGAGCAAGAAGGAGGCAATGTGGCTCACTGCTC
The DNA here is from genome assembly GCF_009828535.3 of Hylobates moloch. Taxonomy (NCBI): domain Eukaryota; kingdom Metazoa; phylum Chordata; class Mammalia; order Primates; family Hylobatidae; genus Hylobates; species Hylobates moloch. The sequence continues at coordinate 35,829,326 of NW_026652283.1, read as the reverse complement.
CCCTGCAACCTTGCTGTATCCCAAACCTTCTCAGGCCTACCCTAGGAGGCCCTGAAATGTCCCCCTCTGCATCCACTCTTCCAGCTCAATATTAAATTCTTTAAAGGCAGGGTCTAGCTCTTCCCCTTTTCCTCTTCCCCATTTCCCCAGAGAAATGGCCCCAACTTTTTAAGAGGTTGAAGTCTTTGATGCAGAAGAGATACCTCTTCCCTCTGGGTCAGGGTTGCCCAAATTGGCAAATTAAAATACAAGAAACCCAGTTAAATTTGAATTTCAAATAACAAAGTCTTTTTAGTGTAAGTATATTCCAAATATCACAAGGGATATGCTTATGCTATAGAAGGGTTTGTGTTTTTTCTGAACTTCAAATTGAACCGGGAGTCCTATATTTTACTTGGCAGCTCTATTCTGGGGCCTATGATGTTTCCTTCTTGGTGGTGCTTCTTTAAAGAATCCCAGGTGGAAGAGAGGCAGCCATGGGTTCTGTGGTTAGGAAGCAGCAAGAAGAGTTCTGTTTTGACAGCCTCTCTGTGGCCCCTCTGGTGGGATGATGGATGTCTTTGTAGCCCCAGCTAGTCTAGGGTGGAGGAAAGGGGCCAAGGAGAGCTCTGACTGGGTGTGGGTTGGGAATGCTCTAGGCCTGGCGAGGAGAGGAACTCTGAAGTTACCAAGAGCATGGACTCCACACTGGGGAAGCAGTGAAACAAACAAGGGTCTTGAATCCCGGGAGATCCAGATTACAGCATGGTAAAAGGCACAGCCCTTAGATCAAGCAGCTTGGGTGTCAACCCCAGCTTTGATCCCAACCTGCGGTGTAGCCCTGGGTAAGAGTTAGCCCGGCTGTTCCTCAGTTTCCTCCCTGTAAAAAGGAGACAGTTGTAGTACCTCCGTCCACATAAGATGAAATAGAAGAATGCTAAGCAATGTGCCCAGCTCATAGTAAACACTCAAGCCGTGACTATTATTACTTTCACTACTCCTACTAGCTGTGTGACCCTTCGGGTCTCTAAATTCGACTCTCTCTTTGGTAAAATGAGGTCATCATTACCAACCTGCAGATTATCTATAAAGACTAAAAATGAATCCATTTTAATGGGGAAGGGTGGAGGCTATAAATACACAAGCCCTTCCCTGCAGCCAGCACAATGCCCACCTGTCCCCAGGGCCAAGTGGTAGGGAAAAGGAAATTTGATGTAGGTCTCAATCTTCAAGTGCCACCTGCCTGTCTCTTCCAATACCTTCTAGTCACCTCTATCCAGCACCTTTCCTGGTGCAGCCCACTCGCCCCACAGTCCCTTCCCATCATTGACTCCCATCAAAACTGAACTTTCCTCACTTGCATTTATGACAGGAGAGGGGTGGTTCCTGAGATACAAATCATATGCCTCACATAAGTACATAACTGAATAAACACTAGTTCAGGGTCAGCAAACTGTGGTCTGTGGGTCAGCTGGCTATTTTTGTAACTGAAGTTTGGTTAGAACACATATTGCCTGTGGCTGCTTTCACACTGCACGGAAAAAATCAGGTCCCTGTGACAGAGACCATATAGCCTGCAAGGCCAAAAAATACTTACTATCTGGCCCTGTATGGAAAGTGTTTGCCAATTCTTACACTATTTATTGCTTCGTGTGTGTGTGTGTGTGTGTGTGTCTGTAATTCTGATTAATATATAATATATATATTTTTATGTATACATATAGATTTAATTCACTCAGCACATTCCGGCTTCAACTGAGCACTCTCTTCCTGCCAGACATGAAATCAAATGCTAGATATAGAAAGAATACAGCACTGTGTCTGCCCCTCAAGGAGTCCAGAGATGAAAATAGACACCTAAAGAAACAATTACAACAAGCAGGCTCAGCTCCTGTTTGGATGAATGAATGAATTACAACATACAACGAAGTGCAGGAGTTGAAGTGCAAGGAAACCTTCATGTAACTCCTTAGATGGGGTCCAAAAAAACCCAGTCGTGTAAAATGTGGGCTTGTGAGATTGCAACATTAACAAAATGAGCAAAGGGAGCCTGCCTATTGCGTGGGCCAGGAGATTCAAGATTCGAACAGCCAATTGCCAATGACATTGTGACAGTATTTATATTCAATCAAGATATGTTCTTGTGGGATCTTATGGGTTATACAAGACACTAAGGGTATCAAGGAGGGCTTTACGGAGGAGGTGACATTTAAGTGTGGCTTTGATGGAGTTTGCCAGATGAAGAATTTGAGAGAAAAGGTAGAGAGGACAAGATGAGAGAAGGCAGAAAGCAGCAGCAACAGTCAGATCACAAGGATGGGGGCAGCCTAAGCTTTAATTTATACTGATGGCAACAGAGAGGTTCTTAAGGTTTTCTTTTTATTTCCTTTTTTTAAAATTAATCTTTCAAATTATTACGTATTCTCACAAGAGTCACCCAGAAGACCATAGGTTCTGTGTTTGCCTGTGCCTTGGTGGTAAGGAACTTACTTTTATAATGTGGGCTCCTGGCAGGGTCAGTAGGGCAGGGCCATGGTGAATTTGTCATTCTAGAATGCTGGCTCCAGCATTGCTGGGGACAATGCATTGGAGAGGGCAAGGCCAGCAGTGAGAAGATCAGAGTTGGGTACAGAAGTCCAGGAAGAGACCATGAGGGTCTTCAAATGAGAAGGAAGTTATAGGGCTAGTGTGGTTTATGGAGGACAGGGAACTGCAGGAGAGAGGCAATTGCTGTCAGAAGTAAAAACCTACAAACAAGAAAGGCCCTGGAGATTGAGCAGTTAAAGCTCAGAGAGATAAACCCAGCTGGGCCAGTGGAATAACTTACATGAATAGGTTAGTGGGAGTTGTTCTCAATCTCAGCTTTTCAGTCTCCTGGAGCAGCCCAGGCTCTATTTCTCATATCATGATCCAGCAGGTTTGGGGACAGGGTCTAAGCATCAGTATCTTTATAAAACTTTCCACATGACCACAATGCTGAAGGTTGCAGAATCACAAGCATGAGTCAAGAGAATAGGCTTATGGCAGAGAGCTTCCGCCTGACAATGGTTAGGGCAAAGCCCAGCAGGGCGGGGCCCACTGACTAGTTGTGGGTGGCATCCTCCATCGGATGCCCTGGCACCCCTGCCTCTGTTTGATTGACAGGTAGCAGGAAATATACAGGACCAACCTAGAGGTCAGCTTGCCTGGTTGTCACCCCAAATCCTCTCCCTGAGGAGAATGCATGTGAATTCCTTGTGAGAATGTTTCAAAGTACAGTAGTCACCATGGACTTCCTGTGGAATGGTCAGTGCAAGATGGCTTAGTGCAGGCAGAAATGTGGAATCCCAGACAGTGCTGTGAAACCCGCCTCTGCCCCTGCAGTGAGCTTATGTGGCCTTGGATAAATGCTCCGACATCTCTGGCAACTATGCTTCTCTCAACAAGGGATGGTAATAATAACACCTCTCTCGATAGGTTGTTGGGAGGATTAAATAAAATCATGAAGTCTCTCAGTAAACTTTTGTGAAGATATTATTATATATCAGGCACTGTTCTGGGAACTGAGAAACAGCATTGAACAAAAAAGACCAAAAAATGCCTGTCCTTATGGAGCTTACACTGTAGCAAGGTGAGACAAACAATAAGCAGATGGATGTATCAAGCAAAAATATATATCATTTGTAGTATATGAAGTATATTAACTTTATATATGACATATAAAAAATGTATAATTATATATCTCATGTATAATAAAATAGAAATATATATCAGTTCAGTGGAAAGGAAATGGAGACAGCAAGTATAGAAAACTCTTTGGGGATGGAAATATATGAAAACCACTTGACATTAAGGATAGCACAGAGTAAGTATGCTATGAATTATGTTTAAAAGGCCAAACCGCTGAAAATAAGGGAGTCGTAAAAATTAAGTAAGCTAATATATGATGCAGAAGGGCCTAGCACAGATCTGGGACTCAAAAAAGAGTAGTTTTTATTCCTCCCTCCCCGATCCTGCCCACTGCCTCCAGATCACACACATATGGACACACGTACACGGGCATCACCTTCTCTTCTTTCCATGCTGAGGATTGTGGGAAGACTAAATCCTTCTCCCTGAATTCTTCTTCCCAACTAGCCTACCACTTGGTATCAATCGTATGGCCATTGAGATGAAACAAGTTATTTGATGGAAGAGAAGAAATCAAAACATATGGAGGGTGCTTGTCCAGAGAGCATAAATGACTCTTCATTATAATATGGGAACCAAAGTCTCAAATTAAAAATAAAAGAAGGCATGATGTGGCTTTTGCTGCACTTCAGCCACAGAGGAGGTTCATTGTCATACAATCACTGAGAATATTATGTTGATTGGCAAGAGTCAGGCTTTGTAGAAGAGACAAAAATTCCCCACAGCTAATCTACAATGGAATTGTCCAATGTCAGGCACCGCTTTAATAATATTGTTCTGGGCTGCATTGGATGTAAATATCCCCCTCTTCATTTTGTAGGCAATCAAAGGGAAGCTTTATAGATGGGAGAGCATGAACGGTTATAGTATCTGTGCTAAAAAATACACGGACATTCTAAAAAAAAAATCAAAGAACACAGTGCCTTAGAAAGGATTCGCTTTGTAGCTTATCTCCAATCTCCTATGTCTGTCCAGCAAGTTGCACACTAGACACATAACAAAAGACCACACTTTAAATGTTGCCCTTGACATTATTAAAAAGTACAGGACTGGCAAATCAGACTGGGAAAAAATCAGACTATTAAATCTGAACAGTCAGGTAATCTCTCTTCATCTTATTGCAGTGCCTAGGATGATGAAAGGAGTAAGGGAACTCTTGTTTATTAAGCACCCACTATGTGCTTGGATGCTTCGCCTCTGTCAGAAGCAGTCTCACATTCCAGAGTGCTGAACAATGGAGGCAGAAAGACCGAGGTCCTCGACCTAGCTCTGCATTTTCTAGTTGTATGGCCTTGGGCAAGCAAGTGAATGAAGCTCTCTGTGCCTGTTTTTTTTTCCACCTGTAAAATGAGGATACTACATATCTCACAAGATAAAGTGCCTAGTACGTTTCAGGTCCTGGACCAAAAGTAAAATAAGCTTTTAGTCCAGGACCTGAAACGTACTAGGCACTCAGGGGTAGGTATTATAAGTTGAATTTTAATCTGCACAACAGCCCTGTGATGAGTTGAATTGTGTCTCCCTAAAAGCTATGTTGAAGACTTAACCCCCAGTACCTGTGAATATGACTTCATTTGGAACAGGGTCTTTGCAGATGATTAAGTTAGCATGAGGTCATTAGGATGTGCACCCTATCCAATATGAGTGGTGTCCTTATAAAAAAGGGACATTCAGACACAGAAACAAAGCAAGAGAACACCATGTGAAGACAGAGGATTGGAATGATGCATCTGCAAGCCAAGAAACAACAAAAATTGCCAGCAAACCACCAGAAGCTAGGAAGAGAAAAGGAAGGATACACCTACAGGTTTCAAAGAGATCATGGCTCTGCTGACACCTTGATTTTAAACTTCTAGTCCTCGTAACTGTGAAAAAATAAGTTTCTGTTGTTTTTGGCCACCTAATTTGTGGTGCTTTGTTACAGCAGTCCTAGCAAATGGAAACACCCTTACAGGATGAAAAAGTATCCCCATTTTCAGAAGAATTGAAGGCCAGCCAGGGAAAGTTTACGGCTCAAGATTGCGCAGCCAGATCTGGGATTTGAACCCAGGTCTCTCTGAGCCTAAAGTCTGGCCTTTCTCCATTCACTGTGGGACCTCTCAGGAGTGGAGCTTGGCATAAAAAAGCAGGTGGGGTTGGAAATGAGCCCCATTCATTACACCCAGGTCCCAATGGAAGCGTCAGGTCAGAGTGGTCTGATTATGAACAGCTCATTAAGTAAAGAGCAGTGAGCGTCTGAGAGTGACTTTTTAAGAAGAATCGACTTTTATTTATAGTGACGTTCCAGTCATTAATTTCGAAGGAAGAAAGCCCAAAGCAGAAGCAAGTTCGTTAAAAATTTGACACTAGTAATTTAATTAAATTGGGTCTTTGCGTCTCATTGCGGAAAATGAAACGTTAGTTCTACACCAGTTCTCAGCTCGTTTCCCCTAGTTGGCTCCCTCCCCTCACCTTAGCTTGCTTTTTTCTCCAAATGTTTACCTGACTTGCCCTTCCCGTGTGTGTGATAAATACACACACATCACAGTCATTGCCTCTGCTGTAAGACAGCTGCATAGGATTATGGGAAACACCAAGTGAGCCAGCAGCAGGGCATCATGGGAAATGCCAAGTGAACCAGCAGCAGGGGACTAATCATAGAAGATGCTAAATAAGCCAGGAGCATGAGATCATGGGATACACCAAATAAGCCAGCTGCAGGGGATCATGGGAAATACCAAGTAAGCCAGTGGTGTGGGATCATGGGAAATGTTAAGTAAGCCAGCAACAGTACAAGATCATGGGAAACACCAAGTAAGTCAGCAGTAGATCATGGGAAGTATCAAGTAAACCAGCAGCATGGGATCATGGGAAATGTCAAGTAAACCAGCAGCAGGGGGATCATGGGAAACACCAAGTAAGCCAGCAGCAAAAGATCATGGGAAGTACCAACTAAGCCAGCAGCATGGGATGATGGGAAATGCCAAGTAAGTCAGCAGCAAGGGATCATGGGAAATGCCAAGTAAGGCTGCAGCAGGACAGGATCATGGGAAACACCAAGTAAGTCAGCGGCAGGAGACCATGGGAAGTACCAAGTAAGCCAACAGCAGGAGATCATGGGAAATGCCAACTAAGCCAGCAACATGGTATCATGGGAAATGTCAAGTAAGCCAGCAGCAGGGGATCATGGGAAATGCCAAGTAAGCCAGCAGTGTGGGATCATGGGAAATACCAAGTAAGGCAGCAGCAGTACAGGATCATGGGAAACACCAGGTAAGTCAGCAGCAGGAGACCATGGGAAGTACCAAGTAAGCCAACAGCAGGGGATCCTGGGAAATGCCAAGTAAGCCAGCAACATGGTATCATGGGAAATGCCAAGGAAGCCAGCAACATGGGATCATGGGAAATGCCAAGTAAACCAACATGGGATCATGGGAAATGCCAAGTAAACCAGCAACATGGGATCATAGAGAATGCCAAGTAAACCAGCAGCAGGGGATCATGGGAAATGCCAAGTAAGCCAGCAGTGTGAGATCATGGGAGATGCCAAGTAAGCCAGCAACATGGGATCATGGGAAATGCCAAGTAAGCCAGCAGCAGGGGATCGTGGGAAATGCCAAGTAAGCCAGCAGCACAGGATCATGGGAAATGCTAAGTAAACTAGCAGTGTGGGATCATGGGAAATACTAAGCTGGGCCAGTGGACAGGGCAATAGAGGTGAATCTTTTCATCTCGGTCATCTCACATGTCACAGGTAAAGAATGGGCAAGGAAGAGCTCTTCAGTCTTTAAGATTCACTCTCACAAAAATATAAGCCTCTGAGGGCTGGCCCCACTGTGCCAAGCACAGTAAGCCCACGATGAATTTTTGTTGCATGAAGGAATTAATACATGAATGAGTAACTCCCCAAATAACTAATTATTGGACATGCACATATGTCCCTACAAGTGCCAGGCACTGTGCTAGTCTCCCAAGATATACCTGTGAACCAGACTAGGCCCAGGCCCTCATGGCCCTGTGGCCCAATGGAATGAGAACATTTGCCATTTTGTGAGCATCTACTATGTTCTGGGCATTGTGCCAGGCATGCGGCATTTATATTGGTAACTCCCTCAACCGCTAAATATTACTGGCCTCACTCCTTTCTCAGTTGAAGAAACTAAGGCTCAGAGAGTTCATGTGGCTCAAGGTCACACAGAATAAGACATGATGGCACCTGGTTTCACACCCAGATCAGGCTGGTTCCAAAGTCTACCATTACCCTCTACACTGAGCTGTTTCCTCTCAGAGGAGGAAGAGAGGATGGGGGGAGGGAATACCTTTTTTCAGAGGGTATTGAGGTCATCAGGGCTGGTAGAGAGGGTTCTGGAAGGCAGATACTAACAGCAACATTGGCAGGAAGAGGGTATTGCAAGGACTAAGGGGACCATTTAGAGTCCAGGCCTGCCCACTTCCACTTTCCCATCACTGCCACCCCACTCTTTTACTCCAGGCTCCCTCAGCTCCTGGGTTATCTCTGGCCTCAGGGCCTTTGCACATGCTGTTTGCTCTTTTTGCTTAGCTAAGTCTTACTAATCTCCCAGGGTTCTGCAGAGATGTCACCTCCTCCAGGAAGTGATCTCTGACCTCACCCCCAGCTGGATTTTGTTCCCTATCTGTCCCTGTCCCATCATAACACTTAGTGTGCCATTAATTGTGCACAGCACCCACTGGACCGAGAGTTAGATTCACTTGTGTTGTACTCACTGTAAATCAGGCTCTGTCCTAAGCACTTTGCATACTTGAACTGGCTTAATTCTTGCAACAATTAATTTGATATAAGGAAGGTGCTATTGAGCTCCCTATCTTACAAATGAGGAAACTAAAGTGCAAAAAGGTTAAAAGACTTGCTCAGGGTCCCACGGATGGTAAGATTTCAGGCTGGGAAGTGAACTCAAGCACGGTGGCTTCCAAGTCTGCGCTTTCCACCGTCCGGCTGCATGGCCTCTCAGAGACAGCCTCAATAAATCATTGCCAGGTGGATTAATGGAGAGGTACTTAAACAGTAGTCTGGGCATGACTAAGACCCCTACTCCTCACCCCATAGGGGTATCCTAGAATGACAGGAGGTGTTGCCCTTTAAGGCACAGGCAGTTCCGACTCTGGGGGACAAGGCAGAGGGCAGGGGGGAGCTGGTGAACAGGTGGAACAGGTGACTGACTTATGGGCACAGAGAAGCTGTGTCCTCCCTCCCTCCTTATTGCCAGGTCATGGTGCTCTTGCACCTTCCCCAAGACCATTTCCTCTGCCTCATGAGAGCACACTTGCAGGTGACCATGCTTGCTTGGCTCTGGCCACACACTGTGCATGGTGTTCCCTGGCTCCCAATTTCTCCCCTTTAAACCAGTCAGGCTGATGAGAACCCAGGTTCTTGTCTTCCCACTTCGCTGCCTATTCTGTCTAAGCCAACTCTTTCAAATCTCCTGAACCTGCAGGGCCAAAGTGCCCCTCTGGCTGCCAGGGTGGATCACACGTGAAAGAAGGGACACTGGATTTAATGAGCACCTACGCTTATGCCACGCCTTATGTCTCTTCCATGGTGTTTAGTGAGGAGTGTGGAGTCTGAAATCAGGCCAGCCATGCCCAAGAGATTAAAGTAATATTCCTGGAATTGCATCTCTAGTGATCAGGATGGACATAATTCACATCCATGGCTGCGCATTAGAGAAGGCAAGAAACCTGGATGTCCAGTTGTAAATCTCATGTGCGAGATTTTGAGTAACCCCTCCCTCTTCTGAGTAACCCATTCTCAGGGAATCCACAGCCTTGAGAAGTGGGCAGATCAGCAGTGGGCAATGCTGTTCACAGAAGAAGAAATGAGTTCCAGGAAGCCCGAGTGGCCTAGGGAGATGCTACTAGGAAGCCCGGTGTCTGGTCTCCAGCCCAACTCACGGGGTACCTGTCTCTTTCTCTGTTTCTCCTCACAGTTCTCCCCAGCCACACATGCGGGAACCCAGGGAGGCTGCCCAATGGCATCCAGCAGGGCTCAACCTTCAACCTCGGTGACAAGGTCCGCTACAGCTGCAACCCTGGCTTCTTCCTGGAGGGCCACGCCGTGCTCACCTGCCACGCTGGCTCTGAGAACAGCGCCACGTGGGACTTCCCTCTGCCTTCCTGCAGAGGTAGGTGGCCAGAGAAGGGTCTGATGGAGTGGGGCAGTGGCTGGGAGGGGATGCTGGAGCTTCCAGTGACATCCAGTCTCAAAGGGGAAAGCTACACCCCAGCAGGGAGGGGGGTACCCAAGTCTGGACAGCACAGAGGGTTTTCAGGGTCCCCAAGTGTTCTAGGGGTGTTGTTGTTTTTTTATTATACTTTAGGTTTTAGGGTACATGTGTACAATGTGCAGGTTTGTTACATATGTATCCATGTGCCATGTTGTTTTGCTGCACCCATTAACTCATCATTTAGCATTAGGTATATCTCCTAATGCTGTCCCTCCCCCCTCCCCCCACCCCACAACAGTCCCTGGTGTGTGATGTTCCCCTTCCTGTGTCCATGAGTTCTCATTGTTCAATTCCCACCTATGAGTGAGAACATGTGGTGTTTGGTTTTTTGTCCTTGCGATAGTTTACTGAGAATGATGTTTTCCACTTTCATCCATGTCCCTACAAAGGACATGAACTCATCATTTTTTATGGCTGCATAGTATTCCATGGTGTATTTGTGCCACATTTTCTTAATCCAGTCTATCGTTGTTGGACATTTGGGTTGGTTCTAAGTCTTTGCTATTGTGAATAGTGCTGCAATAAACATACGTGTGCGTGTGTCTTTATAGCAGCATGATTTATAGTCCTTTGGGTATATACCCAGTAATGGGATGGCTGGGTCAAATGGTATTTCTAGTTCTAGATCCCTGAGGAATCGCCACACTGACTTCCACAATGGTTGAACTAGTTTACAGTCCCACCAACAGTGTAAAAGTGTTCCTATTTCTCCACATCCTCTCCAGCACCTGTTTCCTGACTTTTTAATGATGGCCATTCTAACTGGTGTGAGATGGTATCTCATTGTGGTTTTGATTTGCATTTCTCTGATGGCCAGTGATGATGAGCATTTTTTCATGTGTTTTTTGGCTGCATAAATGTCTTCTTTTGAGAAGTGTCTGTTCATGTCCTTCAAAAGCAATGGCAACAAAAGCCAAAATTGACAAATGGGATCTCATTAAACTAAAGAGCTTCTGCACAGCAAAAGAAACTACCATCAGAGTGAACAGGCAACCTACAGAATGGGAGAAAATTTTTGCAACCTACTCATCTGACAAAGGGCTAATATCCAGAATCTACAATGAACTCAAACAAATTTACAAGAAAAAAACAAACAACCCCATCAAAAAGTGGGCAAAGGACATGACCAGACCCTTCTAGGGGTGTTTCAACCTCACGTGACCCCCTAACCCCCAGGTGTGCACTCCCTCATTTTTTCCCCTGCATCAACAAACTTCTATGTAGCCAGTCTTCCCTCACCTCTAGCCCTCCTGTCTCAGAAGAAAGATCATTTCTCTTCCCATTGCGGACCCTCTCTCCTCTTGTGGAAGCCAGATCACTTTCCCAACAGCTTTCATACGGACCTCACTGTAGGAATTATTCTTTTCTCTTTCCTATAAATTCAGCCTCTCTCCCTATCTAATAGTTTCTTCCTCTCAGCCTCCAAATATGCTCAAAATCTCTTTACTCCAACAACCCCGTTCCCCAGAAAAACACCTCTCTTCTATGCTGTGTCGGCCTCAGCCTCCCAGCTAGGTTGACCAACTTGTTCATATTTGCCCAAGACCTTCCCAGTTTTAGTCCTGAAAGTTCCGCATCCTGGAAACCCACTCCATTTCAGGCAACAGAGACATTTGTCACCCTACTCCCAGCCTATTCCTTACACAATCTTTTTTTTTCCTTTCTTCCTTTCTTTTTTCTTTCATTCTTTTTCTTTTTTTCTTTTTTTTTTTTTTTAATTTTATTTGAGACAGGATCTTCCTCTGTCCTCCGTGCAGGAGTGCAGTGACATAATCATGGCTCACTGCAGCCTCGAACTCCTGGGATCAAGCAGTCCTCCTGCCTCAGCCTCTGGAATTGTGGGGACCGCAGGCATGTGTCACCATGCCCGGCTAATTTTTTTTTTTTTTTTTCCATGGAGACAGAGTCTCTCTGTTGCCCAGGCTGGTTTTGAACTCCTGAGCTCAAATGATCCTCTGGCCTTGGCATCCCAAAGTGCTGAGATTACAGGCATAAGCCACCATACCAGGCACACGATCATTTTTAAAAGCTTAGAAAATACAGAAGGGAATCAAGAAGAAAGAAAATTTACCTGTTTTAACCGTGATTTTAATGTATTTCCTTTCCATCTTCTTCCAATACATATTGCACATATGCCTGTATTACAAATATGTACATAAATTGAGATTATGATGCATGCAGACAATTTTTAACCACCTTTGAAAAACAATCAGTCACATCATACTATAAGATTTCCCATGCCATCAACATAGCCCAGCATCTTGAAAGCTCCATTCAGCCTTGTCCCTCGTTCTCCCTTCTTATTTACTCCTCTGCAGACTGGCCTTTGCCCTCAATATTTGCATCATTTTGCCAGATCAGATGGAAACTGTTTTGGCTCTTATATTTCTTGACCTCTTAAGAAACCTTTGCACTATTGACCACTCTTTATTTCTAGTAATGCTCATCTCTAAATTCCATGGATCCTGAACATCCATATGTCAGTCTGGGGGGAACATTTCCAGGAGTTGAGAAGTCATTGGAATAACTAGCTCCTCCTTTAGTTCAAATTTTATTTTTCTTTTGGAGGAAGATTTTCTGTAATTACTGTAAAAGACTAGCTGCAGGGATAACAACTCCTTCTTCCTGCCACATGCACACACTTTTTGTTATTGACACCAAGGATAAAAATTATGTGGCATGTATATCTATTTCCCTTCTTCCCACTCCCATGGCAGACATAATTGTTCATTGCACCCTTTCTGCTTGAGTCCAGACACAGCTGTGAATTCCCTCCCAATAGGCAAGCCACAGCCAATCAATCTGAGTTGCCACTTGACTTCACCTTTGTTTACCTCTCCTCAACCAATAGAATGGGCCTTGGCCATGTTGAGCCTTCTTGGTGGAGCACAAGGGAACTAGAGTTCCCTTTCCTGCTTTCCTAACTCCCGTCTTCCCAGGCCCCATTCCTAACTCGGGACCTGCCTCTTTCCATGATGGACTTCAGGAATTACCAAACCAATCAGGTGAGACCTTGGCCCCTTCACAGGTGTGTGGCCTAACCACAGCCTGAAAGCTGCTGTATCTGCCCTTCCTTATAGCATCCTTACCCACCCCCTGCCTTAAGGATGTTACCGTTAACATTCTGATCTTCCAAGGAGGGTGTCAGAGTTGTGACATGATGATAGAATATGAAATATGATAGTAAATAAAATCGAGTGTCTAAGTTATGAAATATAAACCGCAGTTCTTTTTCTTTTTGCAGCACTATAAATGCCATGCTATTTTGTTCAAGATAAAAACCAGAAACAAATGTAATCCAGTTATTGGATGCAACGGGGGTATCACTCTGCTTGGTGAAGTAAAATTCGCAGCAATATCCAATGCTAATATGGTGGAAATCCACTAACCCTCCTAGTATCTCCAGGAATCTGTCAGCTTTAGCTTCCTCCGAACCTTGAACTCAATGCCGTGTCTCCCTTCCCCTGCTTCTGCTCTGCCAACTTAGGTTGGGAACTGGGTCAATTTTTCTTGGATCCCCTACTTCTCCAAAAGACAAAATACAAGCCAACAAACAAAGCCATCAACGAAGGCGTCTGCATGTAGTTCAGGCTTTATGGAAGGTGTGGCAATGCAAGGAGCTTACATCTTAGCAATGCAAATGACTTAAAATGAAAGTATGAGCAACCAGGAGCCTCACAGTCTTTTGGCCCCTCCTCCCAGGAAGCTTCTCCCTGGCTTCTGTCTTGGCAGGCTCCAGGTTCCCCTGTGATATGCATTGTACCCTCTCTTCTTTCTCCAGCCTCTTCCACCTTGGTGCCGCCTGCACCTTGCGCCCATTTCAGAATTTCCATCAACTTCTTAGGCACAAGAGCCTGGTTTCCTCTTGGTTTTGTCATCTCCTGCAGTCTAATGTCTCCCCTCCTCCGCCAAGCTATTTAGGTATAGGGTAGTATTTTCCTGAACAAAGAGAACTCTCATTCTATAAGAAACTCTGGGGCTGGATGTTAACATATCTTTTTGTTACCCCACCAGCCAGAGATAAGTGATGAGGGGCACCTCATGGAGGTCTTCTACCTCTTGGATGTCTTCATGTCCAATCAAGGCTCACAAGCCAGTGTCTTTGTGTCCAGGCACAGCAAGGGCTGGCCCTTCCGTGGGAAGGAGCAGGGTGGAGAGATACCACTCTTCTAGCATTCACACCACACAGTAATTCATGGGCCTGGGCGGGGGTGGCATGTCTTTTGGTGGCACAACTCTGAAGTCTTCCAATTCTTTTTTCGTCTTCTGAAATGATGATGATTCTTTCCCTCCTTCTCCTTCACTGACTTTTTACCCTCCTACCCCTTAAATACTGGAGGGCCCAGCTTGGCCTCTTCTCTGGGGACTTCTTCCATCTCTTGGAATTTCTCATCTACTGTGTTGCTGTAATTGTTACTAGGGGGCAATTATCCAATCCCCACCTCCAACCCCATTCTCTGTCCTGAGCTTCAGGCCCGTGTGGATAGTGAACTATGCTAAAGTTCTCCTCAGCTTGTTTCAAACTTGGCCCATGAAAACCTCACTCTTCCTGCTTTCCCCAAACCTGCTCTTTTTGCTGCCTTCCCCAGCTCATTGAAGAGTGTCCCCACCAACAGTGGCCAAGCTGGACCCCTCAGGGCATCTTACATTCTTGCTTTTCCTGCTGTTCCCATTGCATCATCGGCCCCCATGTCCCTCTGCACCAGCCTACCCCCTCCACATCTCTGTTGCTCTTCAGATGATGGTCCAGGCTGTCTCGTCTCTCACTTGCCTCACTGAAGGTTGACCCTCTGTAGGCAGGTGTGCCCCAGTTCTCTCCTGCTCACATCAGCCCATTCCTACCTGTACTGCTAGGGAGAACTTGCTAAGGCACAGATCTGACAAAACTAAGTGGCTCAGTCACTTAGTGGCTCTTCATCACTGACGGGGTCTAGTTCAGATTCCTTAGCATGGAGCACAAGGCTCTTCCAGAAAGAGTCCCACCCCAATCTTTCTAGTCTGTCTCTTAGACTTATTTTAAGTAGCTTCCACTTTAGCCACACCAGAGAATGCTCCCTTCCAAACGCCCTAGGGAAGCCAGCTGAGGATGTCAAATCCTGCTTCCAGAAGGGCTTCCAGCCCCCTGCTGCCTGAGGGGGCTGAGATGTGGTTCTACTCAAAGGCTGGGAGAGAGTAAAATGGCTTTCCAACTCTCAGACTCCCTAGGGCTTCCCCCGACCCCCAGTCACCTCCCTACCTTCAGGTTCATCTCTCTATTCTAATTCCCACAAGCTACAAGAATATCCTAAGAAACATCCTCAGTAATGTCAGTGATTTTATAAAAGTGATTTCCCAAACTGTTCTTCCTTAGGAGGCCAAGCTAAACAGGAACAAAGGGTACCCACCGTACACCCATCCTGTGCCAGGAGTGGTAGTCATGCCAGAGTAAACGGGTTCATACTCGGGAAGCATTAAAAGCCTTTTGGCCTTTCTTCCTCTCATGTAGAACTCTCAAGAGCTGGCATCTGCGAGTGGATAAACCTCATCCACTGGGCAGTGGTCCGTAAATATTTGCTGAATGAATGGCTGTCTGGTTGGGTCTAATTCACCATCAGAATCATGCTGGCATACAAGCCCGAAAGGGAAATTACTAGCCTGGGTTACCCCACCTGCCCAGTAGCTCTGAGTGACAATCTCTTTAAGTCCAAAGCTTCCCAGAGCAGACTGGAAAGCCGTGTGTGTCTGTTTTATCTAGGAAATGTCATGCGCCCAGCTGGAGGGTGGACTTGGTCTGGGGACACAGCACAGAGTAGGAGTGGGGGGAATAGGGAACAGCTGGGAATGGGGGGAGCAGGTGTGAGGCCGACCCCCAAGGAGGCCCATCCCAAAGATCCTGACCCATCAAGGCTTGGTCCAGCTGACAGAGGGAAGGAGGTGGGGCCTGTGACCTCCCTTCACTTTGTGTCACACCGGGCACATTTTCAAAAGCAGAGGTCCCTTGGAGGTGCTGAGCTTTGTGTCATCTCTTTGATCCACAAGAAGGAAGACCATGTGGATTTCAGCAACAGGCCTCTGACTTGTGAGGGCCATTGGCCCTGGATCAAAGAAGGCTGCATAGGGAAGCGACAGAATTCATCTGCGCTGGGGGCTGAGAGGCAGGTGGTAGGGAGAAAGCTGGCCAGAGCAAGTGCTTGGCCTCTGAGGTTCAAGCCAAACACAGCAGGCTGCCACCATACCTGGGGAAGAGGGAATATGGTCTGCAGAAGCTTGGACTGCAAGTGCTGAGCTGTATTCCAAATTTTCTGGCCCCAGGGGAAGAAGCCTGCAGAATGTGAAACAGAAGCAGTGGTATCGGGTGTGGACAGTGCATAGTCAGACTGGCCTGGGTTCAACCCTAGCTAAGCCAGCTCCTAGCTGTGTGGTTGCCAGGGTGCTGCTAAACCTCTCTGAGTTTTAGAGGTGGGACACAAGTAGCAGCCTTACAGGGCTGACTGCATCCTCATTTCATTCACTTGGCTACTCAACAACTTTCTCTTGAGTGCCTTTTATGAGCCAGCCAGTCATTAATTCAATTATCATTTATCGACTGCCTATACAGTGCCAAATATTGTTCTAGACTCAGAGAACTACAATGATGAGCAAGTCAGACCAAATTCCATGATCTCTTGGAGTTTATATTCTAGCAGCCAGGAGGCAGAAAACAGATACACACACCAAATAAACAGGTGGTGGTAGGAGCTATGAGGAAGTAAAGTCTTAGCCAGTGATGAGGAAGGTTACTTTAGATGGAGCAGTCAGGAGAGGCCTCTCTGGGGAGGTGGCCTCTGAAATGAGTCCTGAGTGACAAGGGGGAGCCTGTTGTGTGAAGACCTGGAAAATGGCATTCCTGGCAAAAGAAGCAGCAAGTGCAAAGGCCCTGAGGTGGGAGAAAGTACTGCACACGCTAGAGGAACAGAAAACAAGCCCCTGTGGCAAAAGCAGAGTGAGGGGTGGATGGAGAGGGCAGGGATGGGGTGAAGCAGGGTAAGAAGGCGGAGGCTGAGGCAGGCACATCACGAGATCAGGAGTTTGAGACCAGCCTGACCAACATGGTGAAACTCCATCTCTACTAAAAATACAAAAATTAGCTGGGCATGGCGGCACATGCCTGTAATCCCAGCTACTCAGGAGGCTGAGTCAGGAGAATCTCTTGAACCCGGGAGGTGGAGGTTGCAGTGAGCTGAGATCATGCCACTGCACTCCAACCTGAGTGACAGAGCAAGACTCTGTCTCCAAAAAAAAAAAAAAAAAAAAGAAAAATGTATAGGCTTGGTTCTGAGTTCAGGAGGCAACCAGGGGAGAGTTTTAAGCAGAGGTATAGTCCAATTTAACTTAATTTTTTTAAAAGATCACTCTGGATACTAGCTGAGCAACAGCCACAATAAGACGACCAGTTAGAAGGCAGCTATTATGGGCAACCAGACTGGAGATGCTGCATCTTGGTCGAGGGTGGCCGGAGTAGAGGTAGAGGGACAGGCATAGATTAGGGCTGTGCTTTGGGGATACAGCCAACAGAGCTTATAGATGGGTTGGATGGCTGATAGAATAAAGGGTCAAAGTTGACTCCTAGGCTTTTTCTGGAGGGCTGGTGGGTGGGGATGCCAATGACCAAGATGGAGATGACTGGCACAGAGGGCAGGAAGCATGTGCCCTAAAGGGAAGCAAGACAGCTCACTTTGTCCAGGTAAAGTTTGAGATGCCTGTGAGACATCCAAATGGGGGCATTGATTCTGCAGCTGGAAGGAGTCCTAAGCTAGAAAGAGATCTGGGAGAGGCATAAGAGAGCAACACTGTAGACAGCAAAGAGGGTCTGGGCACTGCATGCTGGACTCCATTGTGTTGATCAAATTTAACAACACGGAGAAGGCACGAAGCACTATGCCGGGTGCAGTGTGCACCCTGAGTGATTCTGAGCACTGGGGCCTCAGCAGGGACCACAGCTACCCAAGGCCACTCCTTACGATAGGGTACTCTACTGCTACTGGGATAACTAGCCTTCCATCACCTTTGCAATTACTGTTACTATACCAGAACATTTCACAATATGGGCTCTGGAGGCCAGTCACCTGGATTGAAATCCTGGCCTTGCCACTTACGCCCACTGGCTTTATGGCTTTGGACCAATTACTCAACCTCTGTATGCCCCAGTTTTCTCATTTGTAAATGGGAATAATAATGATACTTAACTCATAAGTTGGCCGTGAGGTTCACGTTGATAAGTGCTAAGCACATAGCAGAGGGCCTTGTTCATAGTTATGACTCAGTGAGGGGTATCTCATTGTCATTCTCACTGCCACAGCCTCATTGGCCACCATATTGAGCCCTAACTAAGTGCCAGGTCCTGCATTACCTGTTTTAATCCTCACAAATCCCAAGGATGTTAAGGTATTGTTATCTCCTATTACAAGTGAGGGAACTGAGGCCCAGAGAGGTGCAGTGCTTTACCTGTGATTACACAGCTTGAGAGTGGTGGAGCTGGGATTCAGCTCAAGTCCACGGGCCTAACAGCCATGATCTTAACCACCACCCTCCACTGCAGGCAAGGGTGGTGGCCTCTGGCCCACAGCAGGAGACTTACAATGATGCTGTGATTTCCAGAGCTTCTCCAGCCTGATGGTTCAGGGCCTGAGAGCCTGGCCTGCAGGTGCATGCATCCCCTGCATGGCTCCACCAGTCAGGGACTGGCGGTCTCTTGCGGTTTCCCCTTGACCTTCCATGCACTCCTTAGGAGAGACACCTCTGGGAAAGGGCCTGAGGTCATTCTGTTGGACAGATGCTGCTTCAGGGTGGGGGCTGGAAACTACTTTTCCATCCTATGAAGAAAGCCAGACCCAAGGTTCACCCACCTCCACTTAAGCACTGGTAGCTGAGCCAGCACTTCTGAGGCAGCACAAAGGCCCCCAGGCAGAAGAGAAGGGAGCAGGAGGAAGCGTCTCATGCCTGGAAAACCCCATCTCCAGGGTCTGGTGCTTCCAGGAGAACCCCATGTCAGGAACAGGATTACAGTGACTGAGGCCCAGGAGGCAGAGAAGTAGGTGGGTAATGGTGTGGGCCTGGGGTCACAAGGTCTTAGGTTCAAACCCTACCTCCAACATTTAGTAGCTATGTGGCCACAAGGAAGTCTTACAAATTCACTGAGCCTCTGTTTCCTCTGTAAAATGTGCACGATAATACCTATGCTCTCGAGGGTTTGAGGATTAAAGGAGAAAATGCAGGTGAAGCATTTTGCACAATGCCTGGCCCATGATGAAAGCTCACTAAGAAGTGTCATGTAATCAAATACCATGTCCTGTCTACATTCTTCCCCTCAGAAGGATACCTTAGGTGGCTGTAACTACAGGAGTCCGGGAGCAATAGTGATGTTCTCAGAATTGGTCATTTCTTCATTTTAAGGAGTGTCATTGATAAAGCCAAGGATAAATGGGCAGAGTCCAAAGCCCCCAGGAAGAGGGGACTGAAGAAGTTGAGCAAGTTCTGGGGGCCCCAGCATGTTTAGGCACATGGAACCATTCACCATAAGAAAAGAGGGTGGGCCGCAGCTTTGGGGCACTCCTGCCCTGGTGCTGTCAGTCTCGCACTGGAATTGCAAGATGGTGGCTTCTCCTTTGGGGACCGTTGGCATCTTCATTTCCACAGAGGCTGAGGGGTCCTGGGGAAGATGATATGAACAGAAGCCAATTCCGAGGACCCCAAATCTTCTAGGCATGCAAGATGGTACCCTAGAGCTGACCTGAAGTAGAGAGGGTAATGTCCTGTTTTCTCCATTTCCTGCCTGAAATTTGTCAGTCATTGTAGAGTTGACAGAAATCAAAGAGGATTGAGGGATAGTTCTCTAAAATTATGGTTAATTGAAGAGATTTCCATAGAACTTAAAGTCGATCATAAATAAAGTCATAAACTTGGAAAGGCAACTATCAGCATAACACACTTGCACCTGAGAATACGCATGACTTAATGGTGGTGCAAAATGCCCATTGCCAGAGAAGGAGAAAGTGTAAATGAATATTTTAGGACTATGGTGTCAGCTGAAGGTTATATTTTATGACTCTGGAGTTATAACCATGAAATATGATGCATTGTCTAAAGTGTGAGAAAACCTCCAAACAGCTTTTGCAGGATCTTCAATCAAAACAGGATGATGCAAGGGCCAGGGTGTCAGATGAGCCCAAGAGGCAGGGATGGCTAAAATGGTAAAGGTGCCACCTTCAGAGGAGACTGGTAGCTCTGGCCAGAGGATCTCAAGTTCTCAAGTCCTCAGTTCTAGCACAGTCCAGAAATCATTGCCTACAGTTGGGAAGTTTGAAAATCTCAGAATGGCTTACTATCAAGCAGGGATGTGGAGGAGACTACCATCCTGGTACCAGAGAGACTCAACTGAAATCTTGACTCAGCCACTCCCTGTGTGACCTTGGGAACATTACTTAACCTCTCTGAGCTTCAGTTTTCTGTTACGTTTATTTGTTCAGCAGATACTAGTCAAGTGCCTGCTATATGCCAGGAAATCTGCTAGGTGCTAGGGACAGAACAGACATAGCCCCTGTTCTCATGGAGTTTACTATCTACATGTTAACTAAGTAATGACAATTGATCAATTAAATATGGAAAATCATTAACTATGGCAAAATATGTGGTGCTCAGAAGGTATATGATGGGGGAGGGGTTATTCTATTTCTGTAAAGATCCTTGAGGAAGCAGTGCTTGGATTGGGACCTAAAGGCTGAGGGCAGGGGGCAGTCAGGCCCAAAGAGCTAGGGAAGAAGTTTCCAGAAAGAGAAAATAACACTTTCAAAGGCCCTGGAGCAAAGCAATGCTTAGTGAATTGGAAGAGCTGGGAGGTGGCCAGGGTGGCTGCAGATAGTAGGGAGAGAGAGACTGGCATGAGGCAAGGCCCTGTAAGGTCCCTGTGAGTCATCGGGTATTCCACTTTATCCCGAGTGACAATGGGTGTTATTGACAGTTCCAACAGAGAGAGTGGTGTAATCAGGCCCATGGTTTCCAGTATTACTCTGGCCTCTGTGAAGAATAGACAGAGGCTGCAAAGCAATCTGCAGATTCAATGTAATCTGTATCAAAATACCAGTGTCATTTTTCACAGAAATAGAAAAAACAATCCTAAAATTCATACAGAACAACAAAAAAGCCTGAATAGCCAAAGCAGTCTTGAGCAAAAAGAACAAAGCTGGAAGCATCATTCTACCTGGCTTCAAAATATATTACAAGGCTATAATAACCAAAATAGGATGGTATTGGTATAAAAACAGACACAGACCAATGGAACAGAATAGACAGTCCAGAAATAAATTCATACACTTACAGCCAACTGATTTTCAGCAAAGGCACCAAGAACATGTATTAGGGGAAGGACACTTGCTTCAATAGTGCTGGGAAAACTGGATAACCATATGCAGAAAAATGAAACTAAACACCCATCTCTCACCATATACAAAAATCAACTTAAAATGAATTAGAGACCTAAACTTAAGACCCGAAACTATAAAACTACTGGAAGAAAACTTAGGGGAGTTATTCCAGGATATTGGTCTAGGCAAAGATTTTATGGCTAAGACCTCAAAAGCACAGGCAGCAAAAACACAAATAGACAAATGGGACTATATTAAACTAAAAAGCTTCTACACAGAAAAAGAAACCATCAACAAAGTGAAAAGACAACCTGTTAACGATGAGAAAATATTTGCAAACTATTCATCTGAGAGAGGACTAACGTCCAGAATGTACAAGTAACTCAAACAACTCAACAGCAAAAAAATAATAATAACAATCCCATTAAAAAGTGAGCTAAGGACATGAATAGAAATTTTTCAAAAGAAGACATTAAAATGGCAAACAGGTATATGAAAAAATGTTCAATATCTCTAATCAGGGAGGTGCAAGTCAAAACCACAATGAGATATCATTTTACCCTAGTTAGAATGGCTATTATTAAAAAAGCAAAAGCAACAGATGTTGGCAAAGATATGGAGAAAAGGGAGCTCTTATACTTTGTTGGTGGGAATGTAAATTAGTACAGCCATTATAGAAAACAGTATGGAGATTTCTCAAGACTAAAAATAGAACTACCATATGATCAAGCAATTCCACTACTATTTATCCAAAGGAAAGGAAATCAATATATGGAAGGGATACCTGCACCCCATGTTTACTGAAACACAGTTCATAACAGCAAAGATATGGAATCAACACAAGTGCACATCACTAGATAAATGTATAAAGAAAATGTGTATATATATATATATATATAATATATGTGTGTATATGGTATACACATACATGGTGGAATACTACTCAGATATTAAAAAATGAAATTAGCTAGGTGCAGTGGCATGCGCCCATAGTCCCAGTTACTCAGTGAAGCTGAGGCGAGGGATCTCTTGAGCCCAGGAGTTCAAGTCCAGCCTGGGCAATGTCCAGCAGAACTCCATCTCTATTTTTGTTTTTTTTAGAAGAGTGAAATCCTGTCATTTGCAGGAACATGGGCGGAACTGGAGGTCATTATGCTAAGTAAAATAAGCCAGGCAGAGAAAGATAAATATCACCTAACACTCATACGAGGAGTTAAAAAAGTGGATCTCATAGCAGAATGATTGATAGTTACCAGAGGCTGGGAAGGCTGTGTGTGTCCAGGATTGGAGGATGTAGGGCATGAAGAGAGGCTGGTTAACAGGTACAAATACACAGTTAGGTCAGTGGTCCCCAACCTTTTTGGCACCAGGAACCAATTTCATGGAAGACAATGTTTCCATGGACAGGAGGTGGGGGATGGTTTCAGGATGAAACTCTTCCTCCTCAGATCATCAGGCATTAGATGACTTGCTCAACACTCACCTCCTGCTGTGCAGCCCAGGTTCTAACAGGTCCCGGTCCATGGCCCAGGGGTTGGGGACCCCTGAGTTAGGTAGAAGGAAGAATAAATTCTACTGTTCAATAGCAGACTAGGGTGACTATAGTTAAAACAATAATGTATTGTATATTTCAAAATAGCTAGAAAAGAGAACTTGAAATGTTCTCAACACATAAAAGTGACAAACTCTTGAGGTGATGGATGCCCTAAATACCCTGAATGGATCATTACACCTACCGTGTTAGGCTTTTCTTGTATTGCTGTAGAGAAATGCCTGAGACGAGGTAATTGATCAGGAAAAGAGGTTTAATTGGCTCATGGTTCCGCAGGCTGTACAGGAGGCATGGCATTGGCATCTGCTCAGCTTCTGGGGAGGCCTCAGGGAGCTTTTACTCATGGCGGAAGGTGAAGTGGGAGCAGGCACTTCACATGACCAGAGCAAGAGCAAGAGAGGGAGTGAGGGAGAGGTGCCACACAATTTTAAACAATCAGCTCTCGAGATGACTCACTATCACAAGGACAGCACTGAGCCATGAGGCATCCATCCCCGTGACCCACATACCTCCCACCAGGCCCCACCTCCAGCATTGGAGATTACATTTCAACATGAGATTTGGGAGGGATATTCAAACTGTATCACCTACTATGCATGTCCAAAAATAACACACGTACCCCATAAAAATGTACAAATATTTTATAACAAACTTTTTAAAGGAGTGCTCCAAGATAAAGTTCTCAATGCAAAAAAAAGTATGTGAGGTGAACGATATGCTAATTAGCTTGATTTAGTCATTCCACAATACATACATATATCAAAACATCACAGTGTATTCCATAAGGACATACAATTATTGTCAATTAAAAATAAAATTTTAAAAACTGAAAAACCAAAAGAATGGATGGGCTGGAGGAGGGAGGAGGCTTGGAGACCAGGAAGGGGCTTCATGGCTGTGGTCAACTTGGAGTGTGACATGGCTTGGGGTAGAGCAATGTCAGTGATGGCGGGGGACAGGATTGACAGCCACCTAGATGGACTGCCAGGTGAGTCCCTGGCTAGATGTAGGGGTGTGGGAAGAGTTGAGGATGTCCCCTGAGCCTCTGCCATGAGGAAGTGGGTGAATAGTGCTGACCCTCCAAGATGGGAAAGTCTGGAAGAAGGTTAGGCTTCTGGGAGGAAAGGATGAGTGATTTTGGTTGGGTTGGGTTTGAGAGCAATGTGGAATATCTAGTTGGGTTTCTAAGACTGGAAGTAGGCAGAAGGCTCTGGAGTCATTGTCTTTCCCCCAAGACCTGCTTTTCTTCTGGAATTCTTTGTTGTCCACCTGGATGTGCAGGCCAGATTAAATGAGACTGTGTGGACCAAGGGCCTGATTGGAGACTTGGCCACACAGAGTGGCTGTGCCTGCTCCTGAGCCACTCCCTCCCCCTCTAATGTTTCTCTTTGGTCCCTGCTTACTTTCCACCTGAGTGTCCCTCCCTTCCCACCTTCTCTTCTTTCAGGTATCTTTGCTTCTGCCTGCTCCGTACATGTCTGTTCAGTCCCCAGCCTTCTCCACTCCTGTTGTGTGAGCTTCCCTCTTTGTCCTGCTCATTCCCTGCCTCACAGTCTCTGGGATCCCAGGCCCATAGGTATCCCCATCTGTTTATTCCCCAGGATCTCACACTCAGCATGGGAGTGGGGAAGAGCAAGGAGGAAGCGCCATCACTTCCTGCAGAGCTGCGTCTCCTCTAGCATCCCTGTCTCTGCTCTCTCCTTCACCATCCATTTTCTGCTGGAGACTTCACCCTCTCATTCCTCCACAGTCTGCCTCCTAAATCCCTTCCTGCTGCTTCTCTTTCCTCCCTGCCTAGTTGCAGCTTTGATGATGGGAACACCTCTTCTCCGTTCTCTGTCTCTGATCTCCCCACCGGCCACCTTCCTCGGCCACCAAACCATATCATTCATCCATTACTACGAGACCAAATCATCTTTCTAAAATAGGTCTGGACTTGTACTTCCTGCTGAAAACCCTCTTCTCCACACCTACCGTGACCCCCCTGCACCTGCAGAGAAAAGTCCAAACACCTCGGCAGCGCCGTCAAGGCCTTTCCCCAAGCAGCATGCCCTTCCAGGCCTTCCTGCCTCTGAGGGCCTGTTTGCTCTGCCTGGAACTCCTCTATTTCTTCCCCTTCCAGCACACTCCTACACTTTTTTGAAGGTTCGGGCTAAATGTCCCTTCCTTCACCATGATCCCTTTCCCCAGTATGGTCAAGACTCAGCCATTGTGCCCAAGGCGAAGACAGTTCCACCTGGTGTAGTGAGGGCCAGTGACAGGACTGTTGGGGACCAGTGGGCCCAATGCTTGCTCGGAACAACATTGACAAATCTCCCATTTGTTGACTGGCTCCTGTGGCTTATGTCCCTGGTAATGTTCATGGTGAATTTATTTACATCAGAAGGAGACAAACTCTGCCTCAGGTGTCAGACATCATAGCCCCCTGCCAGAGAGATACTCAAGGCAGAAATATTATGCAACTTGATAAAACAAATCAACAGCACCACTGAACTGGATTTAAAGCCAAGCAAGGCCAATCTTGCCTACCTTCTCTCCCTTCCTGCTTTCTGGGACCTGGGCAGCTGTGTTGAGGGTAGCAAAGGAGGAAGAGGGGAGGAGAATAGAACCTCAGCTCCTCTACTCTGCATTCAAGGACTTTCGCAGTCCAGCTCTTGCCTTCCTGCCCAGCCCAGCTCTGTCATCTCTGCATGTCCCTTTCAGTTCAGACGGTCCTGCCTAATAAGTCCCTAAACATGCCACACTCCCCAACTTGAACCATCCTTGCTGTTTTTCTGCCTAAAACACCCTCTCCCCTGAGGCCTACCAGGCAGTTGCCCTCAGCTGATGTATGCTGCCAGCTCAGTGTTGGAAACGAAGCCAGACTCTGACTATGTCTCACTGTTACCACCTAGTCTAAGCCACCATCGCCTTTCACTGGATTATTGGGGTAGCTTCAAGAGGCCCCCATCTTCTTCCCTTGCCGTCTTTGGTCTGCTGTCTACATGGCATCCCAAGTGATCCTGTTAATACACAAATGACATCATATCATCCTCAGCCCAGAACCTCCACTGGCTTCTCAACTCATTCTGAGTAAAAGTCCACATCCTTACAGTGGCCTCTCAGGCCCTTGGTAGCCCTGCCTCTGCTAACCTCATCCCCTGCCTCTTCCTTCTTCCTGCATTCCAGCCCCTTGGGTCTCTTTTTTTTTGAGACTGATTTTTGCTCTTATTGCCCAGGCTGGAGTGCAATAATAGCACAATCTCGGCTCACTGCAAACTCCGCCTTCTAGGTTCAAGCGATTCTTCTGCCTCAGCCTCCTGGGTAGCTGGGACTACAGATGTGCGCCACCATGCCCAGCTAATTTTTTTTTTTTTTTGTATTTTTAGTAGAGACAGGGTTTCATCATGTTGGCCAAGCTGGTCTCGAACTCCTGACCTCAGTTGATCTGCCCGCCTTGGCCTCCCAAAGTGCTGGGATTAGAGGCATGAGCCACTGCTCCCAGCCCTTGGGTCTCTTGATGCTCTTCAATGGTGCCAGGCCTCTGCACCCTGTGACCTTTGCATTTGCTGTTCTATCTGCCGTGAATGCTCTGCCCCCAGATAACCACGTGACTTCCTCTCTCATTCCTTCAACTCTTGGCTCAAATGTCAACTTCTCAGTGGGATCTTCCTTGACCACCCTTTCTGAAATGTCCACACCCCCACTCCCAACACCAGACAGCCCATTTTCCTCTGCACTTACCGGCTCATTTATCATAGAGTTAATTATTTATCTTGCAGTTGTCTTTATCCTTCTGATGAGAATGTAAGCTCTGGGAGGATAGGAATTTTTGTTTTATTCACAGCTGAATCCCCAGCACCTAGAACAGTGGCTGACACATAGTAGGTGCTCAGTTAGCATTTGCTGAATGAATGAATGAATAAGTGAATGAATATATTAATACAAATTCTGTCTCTTCCATAAAGCCCTTCCTAACTATGTGCTATCACTGCGCCTTGAGCATCCCCATAACGGTTCTGTGTTGCCATTGCTGGCTTGCCTGCCCACCTCCTTTCTCAGAAGCACTTGAAGGCAGAGAGGAAATCAAGCTTTTCACATTGTAATGCTGGCCCTATCCAGTATTTGGCCCACAGTAGGTGTTCAGTTAATGGGTGTAGGAGGGAAACCTTCATAAGCACCTACTCTGGGAGAGTAGGTGTATTTCTTACATTTCTGCACTCATACAAACTTAGAATTTAGCACTGAGAAATGCTATGAGTTGGCCATGATTCTCTTGACCCTGTAAAGAACATTAATAAGAATAGTTCAGAGCTGCTAAACAAGATCACTTTTATCTCTAGCCCAGATGCCTCCTATATATCTGTTAATCTGATCTCACCATTGGAGGCCCCACAGACATACCCACTTCTGCGTGTCCAAAACTGAACTCCTGGTTGCCTTCCATACCGCAAGGAGCTCCCTTCCTGGGTTTTCTGCCTCAGGAAATAGCACCTTTCGTCCATCCAGATGCTTATACTAGCAACCTGGATTTTATACCTCCTAGTTGCTGAGTCCTGGAGATTCTGTTTCCTAAATATCTCTCAAATAAGTCCTCTCTCACCCTCCACACGATCTTAGCTCGATCTTATCCAGCCTCCCCTGGACTGTGGTGACTTTGGTGATACCAAGAGCATCCCATGCGCTTCCCTGACTCAGACCTCCTTTATACCATAGCCAGTGTTCTTTCTAAAATGCAAGTGTAATCACATGTCTTCATTGCCTTTGATCCTTAAGATGAAGTAGAAGGAAAAAGGAGAACCCAGCATTAGCATCTACCATGTCAGTCACTGGCTAATGCTAGTTACTGTCACATTAACTATCTAATTCAGTTATCACAACAGAGAAGCAAACTGAGGCTGAAAAAAATAAATTTCCCAAAGTTATGCAGGTGGCTGGGAAACTGTGGAGTCTAAATTCAAACCTAGACCTTCCTTACCCTAAAATCCATTTCTTTTCCAATGCACTCCCTGTCTCCAGATCTTTTTGGCTCAGTGTTCTCTGCCATGTGACTTTTCCTACATGCCATTACTATCTTATATTATTCCTCTTTTTTGCCCTGTGATGAGCCATCTAGAGCTGTTTATCCTAGACATGCCTTGCACATTCATATTTCTCTGCTTATGACCATTTGGTTCCTTCTTCCCTGAAATGTCCTTCCCCTTCTTCTCTATCTAGTGAACTCCTACTCATTCGTCAAAACTCAGCTCTAATGACATTTCCTTTGTTAAGGCTTCTCAGATGGACTCATCCAAACAAAGTCATTTGCTGCTTTACGTATGTCCAAAAACTGTGAATTGTACTCTTGGGAGACAGAAGGATGTATTGCAGGTGTAGCCCATGGTGAGCGCTAGGGCTTGAAAACCAGACTACTCATGTAAGCCTCTTGTTTCTGTGCCCACAGCTGATGATGCCTGTGGTGGGACCCTGCGGGGCCAGAGTGGCATCATCTCCAGCCCTCACTTCCCCTCGGAATACCATAACAATGCCGACTGCACATGGACCATCCTGGCTGAGCTGGGAGACACCATCGCCCTGGTCTTTATTGACTTCCAGCTGGAGGATGGTTACGACTTTCTGGAAGTCACTGGAACGGAAGGCTCCTCCCTCTGGTAAGCACAACATCCCTTTCCTTTCCTACCCTATTCTCTGCAATGTGAATTGCTGGGATGCTTACAGTCTCCTCAGTGCCTGGACCTGCAGCCAGAGGCCTCTTAGCCACTTCCTTATACCTACTGTTAGAGTCCTTTCATCTCATCCTAATGAAAAAGCACTGCATATTTTTAGAGCTGGGGTAATTTTTATAGTGATTTTGATATCTGATTTGAAACATGTTCTTGCTGAAGAATTTTATGATGGGTCTTGGTTGAATAACTTGCATTAAGACTAAAAATGTTCTGGTCTCAGGGTGTGGACAGGGTCTAGTAAAATGATTCGAAATATTGTTCCATTTCTGGAAGACATATGCATAGCATCCAAAAAGGGACTAGAACCATAAGTGACTATTGCTGAGACTAGAACATTTTTAGTCTTAATTCTTCCCATTCCAAGGGTCCTGAGACATCAGAAAGGCATTATGTCCCAGTGTCTGAAGGGTAGGACTAACCTTCTCCCTCTTGTTCTGGCTTTGCTAAAAAGTGCAGGCTCTTCTGTAGTGTGCTCCACGGAGAGTCTCGGTTGTTGATGGGTTAGGGAGGATATGAGTTATTGAAGATTTACAGCCATCGTTGCTTATCCCAGACTTGGGTTCGCAGGATGTGTGCAAATTGAGGATGGCTTAAGGAAGTGTCTGGCTTCCTGTTTGGGTGACAAGCATCACAAGTGGTATTGTGGCATTTGGAACACTCCCTTGTATTCTCATTGTGGCTGTGTTATCAGGAGGACTTTCGTTAGCACATCAGGAACCAATAGAAGGATATGTCCAGGTGTACTTCAGGCAAGGATGGGGCATCGTTGGAGCCTTAGTTCCTGCATAGTGTCAGGTGAAGGTGGGGATTCCACTTCCTGACGTCAGGCAGGCGTCGCGGCGTTGGCTACCAGGGGGTGCCGCAGTGGGAATAGCGTTCTGGTGGAGGCCCTGGGTGCGGGGCTGGGCCCAGCCGGGTCTGGCGGGGCCGTGCTCCAGGAGTGGATGGACGGAGGGATGGGGTGGGAGGAGATGTCACTGATTCTGAGCGGAGCAGAAAGCAGGTGTCTGCAAGCGGCACTCTTCACAATAGCAGAGACTTGGAACCAACCCAAATGTCCAACAACGATAGACTGGATTAAGAAAATGTGGCACATATACACCATGGAATACTATGCATCCATAAAAAATGATGAGTTCATGTCCTTTGTAGGGACATGGATGAAACTGGA
Source organism: Hylobates moloch (assembly GCF_009828535.3). Taxonomy (NCBI): domain Eukaryota; kingdom Metazoa; phylum Chordata; class Mammalia; order Primates; family Hylobatidae; genus Hylobates; species Hylobates moloch. The sequence goes on along the minus strand of NW_026652283.1, from coordinate 35,799,630 downwards.
AAACATCATTCTCAGCAAACTGTCACAAGGACAAAAAACCAAACACCGCATGTTCTCACTCATAGGTGGGAATTGAACAATGAGAACGCATGGACACAGGAAGGGGAACATCACACACCGGGGACTGTTGTGGGGTGGGGGAGGGGGGAGGGATAGCATTAGGAGATATACCTAATGCCAAATACTAGTTAATGGGTGCAGCACACCAACATGGCACATGTATACATATGTAACAAACCTGCACATTGTGCACATGTACCCTAAAACCTAAAGTATAATAATAATAAAATTTAAAAAAAAAAAAGAGTCAGAGACGGCAGAGACATGGCAGTCAGTGGGAGTAGGGAGGAGGAAGATGGGAAGGAGAGGAGAAAAGGAGGGGAATGGGGCACGTTTATTGCACACCTTCCCTGTGCCAGGTTTCATGGTGGTAGGAACACCAGTTGAGTGAGACATGGTTTTTTAAGGAGCTCATTGTCTATTAGGTAAGAAAATCAGACAAACTCATGGTAGGAGCCAAGTGTGACTATTAAATATTTAAGAGGGATAAAGGGGGAATAGATTCTTCCCAAATATAGGCTCAGATTTGGGAACTAGCGTAACCAGAAAACTCAAGTTTCCTGGTGCAGTGGAAGGTGAGCTGACATGGGAGTCAGAAGACCCTGGTGTCACCGTGAGCTTTTATTGCAGGAAGCTGGCCAGGTCATTTCTTCCCCTGGTCAGAGGGCTGAGAGAAGCACAGGTGAGCGAGGACAACCTGCTCTGTGGAGGGTGACATTCTATAAACTAGTCCAAGAGCAAAAGCTGGTGATTTTAAGCTAGGAGTTGGGTTGAAGGTTCAGGCGAGTCTTCACTCAACTGGAATCCTGATGACCTGCCCAGTGTGTAGACCCTTGGACCTCTGCCTCTTTTTATAAAATACCTATTTACTGACTGTAAGTGTAATGCATATGCTCCTTGTAGAAAACATGGAAAATCTACAAAGGTACGGAAAAATTAAAATTATGAAAATGTTGATGTACTCCCCTTTGACCTTTTCTCTTGGCCTAGATCAAGCTGGCTATTTATATATATTTAATATGACCAAATTAGGATCTAAAAATACCTGTAGTTATATATTTTTAGCTAATTATTGTGTCATGGAGTTTTTTCCTGTACCATCACAGATGCCTCCAAAATATACAAGGTCTGATAATAATATCATTTGTTGACCCTTTACTACCAATAAGTGCCAGACAGGTTATAAGCTCTTTAGAGCTATAATTTCATTTCATCTTCATGAAAATTCTATGAAGTAAGTAGCATAGTTTTCCTCCTTTTACAGAAGAGGAAAATGAGGCCCAGAGAGGTTATACTACCTGCCTGAGGTCACACCGGCAAGTAAGGAGCAGAGCTGGGATTCAACCCCAGGTTCATCTGATTCTACAGCCTGTCTTCTGAGCCATGACAGCATGCTATTATGACATGCGACATCTGTGATGAGTTTTCCAGGCTATGTAGCATTCCCTTGTAAGACCGTGGCATAGTTTACTCATCAGACCCCTTGTTAGGTGGTTCCCAAGTTTTCACTTCTATAAACAGGTGCCAAGACGGATATCCTTGCCAGTTCCCCATCTTCCAGTCCCAAGGCCTTTTCGACTCACTTGTTTGTCTGTGGGCCAAATGGTCTCCTACAGCTTCTGCCCTCCAGGTGTGAGTCTACACATTGTCCAAACTTTTGGAGTGAAACAAATCTGAAAGAGTTCCTTTTCCTATGAAGTCACTCAGTGGGGAGGGAATTAAGCAGAAGAAGTTGTTAGAGGAGTCATTCAGAACTCTTTGCTATAAGATTATAATTATTTACAGGGTTGGTGTCACCACTGCCAGGATGGGTGCATTTGTTGTTCTAATTTACACTTGCATAGCAATTATGGGTAAACAAACTTGGAGGCTCAGGATGTATGTGTGGGAAGAATCAGCTCTCTCCCTTGCCCCTCTCCTTTATGGCTCCCTGGATTCCTGTAAAAATTTGATGCTGCTGGTTTATGAGTATACTGCTATTGTAAGCATACAGTAAGATTTCAGGCTTTCTGTGCCAAGGCATAGAAAAACCACAGATCCTGTTAGCAAAGATGGATTTGGACAACTGGGCACCCCCTTCACCTATCAAGAAGACAAGAATTCCTTTGAGAGAAAAAAAAAAAAAATCCACTACCTCCCTTTACCAGATGACAAATTCCCACTGATTCAGAAGGGAGAGTGGCATGCAAGGTCCCTGACTCAGTTTCCCCACTCTTCTCCTCCCCCTAAATGGGATAGCAACAAATGAGGGCTTCTGGACTAGTAAAATTTCCAAACAATTGGCGAAACATAGGATTGGTCATTTTTTATTTTGCCAAGTAAGGATGTTAGAAGAAAACCTGCCAACTCCTCAGAATATTATTCATAAAACAAAGGACAATTCCAAGCCAAAACTGTGGCAGGAAATAATCAATTGGAAGTGTTGTGCTGACATCATGAAAGATAAGGTGCGGGGAGCACACATAAATAACAGTGTGTGCCCATCACCGAGTGGCCAACAGTATATATGCAGCAGTCAGTGGACGGTTCTCCCTGTTCTGCTGGTCCCGGTCCAGCCTTTGGGAATCCAACAATACATGTTTTGAACAGGAAAAAGTTGTTACTGTGGTGAGCACTGAACCCTGTAGCTCTGACATGTTGAGATATTCCCTAGTATTTTAGACGTACTCCCCCTAAAAGTTAATTGCATTTTTGTGTGTGTGACCATGAGCAAAAGCTGGGCTTGGACTGACTGAGGGTTACAACCCACAGAGAAGAATTGGTATTACACCCTGACTACACATACATGTGTGCAACCCTCACCCCAACATACACACACACACACACACTGCCAAATCATCTCTGACACATACCTTTCCAATTCACTGCCAAATTCACATCACCAAGTCATCCCTCGCCCCCAGACCACCTTAAGCACATGTACACACCTGTCCCCCCTTACACACCGTTCCATTTCCAGTTCAATATAGGAGCCAGATTTTCTCTCACTGACCCTGGTGGAGTGTGGGGGTGGTGGGTTTTCTTTGCTCTGCTCTGACCCAGTCACTTGGCTCTGACCATCATGGAGCTCCATTCCTTTCCATCATGTTCTGAGAAAACACTCTCACCTTTGCTAAGCTTCCTCATGAAGCCCCAGGACTTTTTCAAAGGACTGGGACTGGGGATACAGAAGACCCTTTTAACAGTATGGGGATGTAGGTCCCTGAAGGATATCAGGATCACGTTATACTGAGCAGAAGTGATCTCCAGCCCGTCACAGAACTGACCTCTCCATTGGTGGAGAAAATCAGAAAAGTGAAGCCCCTTGAGAAGCCACGAGATCCAGAATCTGTCTCCTCCTTCCTGTGCCTCATACCCAACACTCTCCATCTGAGTCTCTCCAGAACCCTCCCCAGACTAAAAGAAAGGAGGGAAAGCCAGACATCCTCCCCTAGAATATAGGAGAGGAAGTTTGTGCAGTTTCTCTGGAATTAGATATTGAGCCTACACCATGGCATCGAACTAGGAAGGGGGTAGGCTTGGGAGTCAGCAGAGAGACTTGTGCTCAAAGCCAGCCACCTCTCAGTAGTTCTGTCATAGGATATTTACCAGCTTTTCTGAGCCTGTTTCCACATCTGAAAAATGGGTCTCAGTATACCAACCTGCAAAGCATTTTGAGAGGACGAAATGTGGCAACTGCTGTGTGGCTCACCATAGGTACAATACTCCTGGAATGAGGCTTTGAGAGGAAAAGAGTAAGATGGGGCAACTCCAGCAATTCAGAGCCTCATTGGCCCCATTTTTGGTGGCCCACTGAAGCCACCATATGAGCTTTCCAGCCCCGTGGCATCTCACCAGCAGAAAGGCACAGCCTGGCCGCCCTGGCTCTGTCTAGCCTCCAGGGGAATTGCCTGGAAACTCAGATAAGGTTAGTGTGGGGAGAGTCTCTGGGTGAGACTGGAGGATGTCCTTGCAAAAGTCAGAAGAGGGGATAGTGATCTTGTTGGAACTATCTTCGCAGAGCTGCACTTGGTAAGCACATTATGGATAGCATCACTTCGGTGCCTGGATCTAGCCCCAGACTGGCCAGTTAGCTGCTTTGTTAGAAAAGCAGAAGAGGGCCAGATGCGGTGACTCCCACCTGGAATCCCAAGACTTTGGGAGGCTGAGGTGGGTGGATCACTTGAGTCTAGCAGTTCAAGATGAGCCTGGGCAACATGGAGAAACCCGTCTCCACAAAAAATACAAAAATTAGGCGGATGTGGTGGCACACCCCTGTAGTCGCTGCTACTCAGGAAGCTGAGGTGAGAGGATCACCTGAGCCCTGGAGGTAGAGGCCGCAGTGAGCTGAGATTGTGCCACTGTACTCCAGCCCAGGAGACAGAGTAAAACTCTGTCTAAAAAGCAAAAAGAAAGAAAAGCAGAAGAGGATTCTACCAATTCAGCCACCACTAAGAGCTCTGTGCAGGACTAGGAAAGCAGAGGCACTCCACAGTGAGTCAGACACAGCCCTTGCACTGGGGTGCTCACAGAGTAGGGGGACGGGGACCGTAAGTATGGAGAAGGCATTCAGGAGACAACTACCAGAGATGGGAGGGGCATCTCTACCTGGGCCCCCTCGCTCTCTCTGGACCATGTGGTTGGAGGGTTCTATCGGGCCTTCTTCTCTCCTTCTTTCCTCTGCCCCTCCCCAAGGGGCAATTTCTTCCTACAACAGGGGAGGCAGGCAGAGTCTGACCTGCACTCAGAATTGAAGCCACCCTTGTTTTGGGGGCCAGTGGAAGTGTCAGCCTCAGGAGTGTGTTTGTGGGGTGTATGGTGGGGAGGACGTCCAAACCTCCTTCCCACCCGTGGGATTTCTGTGTAGATCCTGGAACAAACCTCTGTCCCTCCAATCTCCTTGGCTGTGACTCAGTGGGTTAGTTTTGGCCAGTGGTTCCCAGCCTGTCTTCCTTGCCCTGGCCACTGTACGTTGATTTTCCTTTTTTATCTATTTCACTCCGATCACCCTGGATGGGCTCTGCCTGCCCATTCTGTATGTCCCCACACTCCCAGGCCCAGTCCCCAGAGACCTGTGTGCTAATAAACACCACCAAACATTCAAAGTAGGAAAAGAAAGGAGAGCACCTTCCAGGGCTCAGAGGAGGACACTGTCCTGGGGCAGGAGACTAAGGTCTCAAGGCAGAGACTGCACTTGAGACAGGTCGAGAAGGATGCATACTATTTTAATATAGGAGGTGAGGTGGTGGGAAGGGCATTCTTCTAGGGCTTCTGCCTAGTCCTCCTGGCCAAAGTGTGGGAGTTCCTTGATCCCTGGGACACAGTCCAAGAAGAAATAGTCCCAGCAATTCTCTAAGGAAGATGCTGTCCAGCATGCACCCACCCCAGGGCTCTGGCATCTCCCTTTGAGCCTAAGCGTCTCCCTCCACCTGCAGAAGAATAGAATGCCTGCTCTATCTGTCTGGACTCCCCAGATCCTGGCCCTGTGGCCACTGGGTAGACTTTGGCTGGTTTTGGAAAGAGAATTTCCCTGGAAAGCAGGCTCAACCTACTCTCTAGGTCCAGCAACTAACCCTTTTGAGTTTCAACATTTAATTTCCTTAATTTCATCCCTCCTTTTCATGTCCTTAGAGCTTTGATGGATTTGCTTCACTTCATTCCCTTCATTCGTTTGCTTTATTTATTCATATATACTTTATCAAACCATTGGTTTAGCTTATTCATGTTCTTTGTTACTTTTCCCCTATTTATTTTCTGTAATCATTTATTGAGACTCTTCTATGAAGAAGGCTCTCCTAGGTGCTAGAGGGACAAAGCCACAGTCTGGGTTTCTGAGGAGTTATTTATTTCTTCCACAAATGTTTATGTAATAGCCAAGCACTGTGCTGGACCCTGAAGCTCACAGTCAGGGCAAAGAGGCAGAATATAATTAAATGCTTTGCAATATCATGTGTTAGGTGCTTTTCTAAGAGGTATAAAGAAGTTCCCCTAGGAAATAAGGAGAAATATAATAGCCAGGATTCTTTGGATTTAAGAAATAGAAACCCACCTCCAGCTAACTCACACTACAAAGGGAATGTGCTGGCCTCTTTAAATGAAAAGTCCAGAACTTGACTTCAGGCAGTGCTGGATCAAGGTATGCAAATAATGTTTCTCCCCATCCTAAGGCTTTGCTGTCTTGTGTGTTAGTTTCGTTCTCAGGCAGGCTTTCCCAAGAGGTGGCAAAGGGGACCACGCTCAGCTCCCTATAACCTACCTGTCTTGGCAATCCCAGCAGAAAGGGAGCATATCTTTCCTAATGGGTCCTACAAAAGTCCGCAGATAAACCTTGGTGGACCAGCCTGAGTCATGTGCCCACCCCTCAATACCAGTGTAGCCAAGGGATGTCCTCATTGGCTGGATCCAGATCATGTGACTGTCTGCCCTCCCCAAAACTCAGGCTGGGAGTGGGAGCCCTGGCAAGACAAAAACTAAGACTGTCCTTCAAACAAGTCATCAGCCTTCCTGTAAGAGGGCGGTGATGCTGGAATGGCTCAGAAAAATTAGTCCCACAGGATGATTTTTGAGTTGAACTGAGGGGTAAGATTTTGCTATTGGTATGGAGCTGAAAGAGCCCTGCTGCGTTTGGGGCACTGGAAGTCAGGTGCAGGGAGCAAGAGAGGAAGAGCAGGATATGAGGCCTGAAATGAACACAGGAGGAGCATGGACCAGGAGCAAGAACCCTGCCCCTTGTTCATAAGCCAGAGAGGATTTCACAAGCTATGGAAAGCTATTAAGAGACTTTAAGCAGGGAAGTAAAATAATCATTCTGAATTTTAAGTGGGTTAAACAGAAAGGCCCAGGAATCAGCTATAAAACTTTTTTTGTGACTCCGCAGGCAAGAGAATTCAGCCTTGAACTGAGGCAGCTATGAAGGGGTAGAGAGGAGGAAGAGCTGATGATTACCAAGTTTCTGGCTGAATGACTATGGCGGGGCCATGTATTGAAGAGAGGAACACAGGAGAAGAAGTGGGCTGGGGTGGAGTGGAGAATGGCAATGCCATTGGTCTCTCCAGCACGAAATGAGCACCAATAGGGAAGTCAAGGCTGCAAGAAGGAAGAAGATAAGGCTGGATGTGCAGGGACACAGCTGCCCTTGGTTACAAATTCACAGTCGTTGGGATAAGACTGGTGAAGGTGGTCAGATAAAATCAACAGCTATACCTGAAAGCTTGGTGTTCAATACGCTGGCAGGACCATGAGCAATCATCTTCACAATGAGCACCAGCATCATCTTTCATAGGGAAAATCTCCTTCATTATGGTCACTGTCATTTTACCGTTTCATCTTCATTACCAGCATCTCTCCATCATCATTCAGTCATTCAAACAAACTACTCAGGCCCTTCTGCTTGACATTGAACTTGGCACTGGGAATGCAATTGTGGAGAAGACAAGGCCTCTGCCTTTGTGGAACTTATGGTCTATTTGGGGGAGACCGAAGTTACTAAAATATTCAAACATAAATGTAAAAAGTATGACATGTCACAAAGGAAATGAGCAGGATGGGGAATAACAGCAGTGGGGACCCTATTCTAAATCTGACCTCTCTGAGGAGGGTAGGGTTTAAACTGAGACCTGACTTTTGAGAAGGAGCCACAGGGGAAGAACTCAGGTGGCAGCCTTCCAGGCAGAGGGAACAGCACATGTAAAGGCTTATCATCTCAATGTCCTATTTGCTCCTCAACTTCATACATGGAGGTAGCATAGGCCTGGTACCTGTCCTCTGAGGTTTCCTCTTTGAACATCAGGAGCAAGGCAGAGTCAAGGTGTCAAGCTAGCAGAGACACTCAGAAAACAGCTCAGATGGTGCATGACTAAGGATGCTGAACACATGTTGGCTGAGCTGGTAAGCGAATAAGGCCCATTCTAACCGAGCCTCAGACCTCCTGCCTTCCTGTGGGCTTGTGACGCCCTTGCTTCTCTCTCCTTCCTTGACACATCACCACTCTAAGTCACACTAAGTAACTGTCCTTTTTTGATGGAGCCCATGAAATTGCATCTGCTGCATCCATCAGGAGCCAGGCCATAAATAACCAGCCCTTTAAAATCTCATCTCCCGTATCTCTTGGAGTTGGAAATGGCATTACAAGCTCTGCAGCGGAGCAGTAGGAAAGGATTAGTGCCTTAGCATGCTGCTGGCACAAATGTGTCCGGAGGAGTGAAGGCCGGGGCTCCGGCACTCTCCATGGAGTATCAATGTGGCTTCCTTGCTTCCACTAGTGAGAACTTGCTCTCAAAAAGAGAACAAAAGCCACAGCTGGGAGGAGCAGGAAGTGAGCCGGTGTTGTCGCAGTGGGCACAGCAGCTCTGCTAAAGCTTGTGACTTGGCAAAGTTCTGTGCATGGGAAGCTGAGGTCGGGCAGCTGGCCTGCCCCCCATGGGTCTGACTGCAAGCAACAGGTTTGTACTAAGTGCCTCGTCTGTGAGGAGGCCTGTGCCAGGACCGCGAAGGGCACCAGACAAGATGCTGTCCTCAACCTCTCCTGAGGAGCTGCCAGATGCCTGATGGTGCCGCTAAGACAGATGGAAGGAGTTGTTCTGGGCCCTCCAGAGCCCCTCGTTCTGGCGAGACCTGTCTTCTGGAATGATGTTGGTTCATTCGGAATGTTCAAGGCCCCCTCCTGGTCTCTGTTTCCATGTTTGGTCACGAATGTTTGTTCCATTTACTCTCGGCTTAACCTACATGGTGTTTCACGTTGGTTTGCCTCTCTCCTGCTATTGCAACCACTTCCCAGGTTCCTAAGACTGACTTAAGTCTTTGGTTCTATCCCTTAGTCTGTACTTTTTTTTTTGAGATGGAATCTTGCTCTATCACCCAGGCTGGAGTGCAATGGCACGACCTCGGCTCACTGCAGCCTCCGCCTCTTGGGTTCAAGTGATTCTCCTGTCTCAGCCTCCCAAGTAGCTAGGACTACAGGCACATGCCACCACACCCAGCTAATTTTTGTATTTTTAGTAGAGACGGTGTTTCACCATATTGGTCAGGTTGGTCTCAAACTCCTGACCTCAGGTGAGCCACCACGCCCCGCCCAGTCTGTACTTCTTTTCATCCTAGTTTCTCTTTATCCAGTGGCTGATGGGTGACATCCATAGACTCACCAGAGAGGCAGGATTCACACAGAAAACTAGCAATGACAGTCCGATGAAATGGCAAAATCACCATTTCACATATGGTGAAACTCAACAGTTCAAATTCACATATGGTGGATCTCAACAGTTTGGGTTATTTGGGGAGGAAGAGGGCAGAGTTTCTTTGATCAAAATGAGGTGGCTTCATGGAGGAGGTAGATCTCTAGCATCCCTGGGAATTTCTCACCCAAGCTTCTTGAAGAGTGGTCTACACTGGCTACCCTCAAGCCTTCTCTCCCCATTCATTCGTTACCTACTTCATTCACTCCCACTCTTCAACCCTCCAGCCTCTTCCTGAAATCATTCACATTAAGATGATCATCAAAGACCAGGTGTGGTGGCTCACGCCTGTAATCCCAGCACTTTGGGAGGCCGAGGCGGGCGGATCACGAGGTCAGGAGATCGAGACCATCCTGGCACGGTGAAACCCCGTCTCTACTAAAAATACAAAAGAAAAAAAAAAAACTAGCTGGGCGTGGTGGCGGACGCGTGTGGTCCCAGCTACTCCAGAGGCTGAGGCAGGAGAATGGCACGAAGCCAGGAGGCAGAGTTTGCAGTGAGCCGGGTTCACGCCACTGCACTCCAGCCTGGGCGACAGAGCCAGACTCCATCTCCAGCCTCTGGAGTAGCTGGGACCACAAAAAAAGATAATCATCAAATAACCATCCCCACCCCTACCCCATTCCAAAGACTACCACTTCCAATTACCAATGCCAGAAGGCATTTTTCGGGTCTCACCTTCTGGACATTTCTGCATTACTTTACACTGTCAGTCATTTTCTGCTCTGGGGGCTCTGCTTTCTCCTTGCCTTCATGCCACTCTTTCTGATTCTTCTTGGATCTCTCTGGCCATTCCTTCCGTGTCTCCTTTGATGTCCATTCCTTCTTGCTGTACTGCTCTGCTCACTCCACACATCTCCCAGGGTAGTCTTACCTGCTCTCAAGGTTTCAGGTACTACCTATTTCCTCCCAAATGTGGCTCCCTAGTCCAGCCTACCCACTGAGCCAGTCAAATTGTAGAGCCAGCTACCTGATGGACATCTCCACTTTGATGGACCACCAATATCTCCAACTTGTCTCAATTTTGCTCATAATTGACCCATAAAATCATCAGTCTGTGTCCTTTCTTAGTTTATGGTACCATTCCCCACTTAGTTATCCAGAAATCTGGGAATATCCGTAATTAATCCCTCTCTGTCACCAGCCACATTCAATTAATTGCTAAGTTCTCCCAATGTACTGTATCTTTCCATGCTTTCTACCACTCCCTGAATTCAGCCCATCATCTTTTCTTTGAGGGATGTAATAGCCTCCTTACTGATCTCCCAGCATCTTGGCACTGTCCAATTCATCCTCCTCACTGCTACCAGAATGGCTTAATTAAAATGCAGATCTGACATGCTAAGCCCCAGGCTAAAGCTTTCAATCATCTTCTGTTGTCTACAGAATAAAATTCAATCCCTTGATAGGGCACACAAGGCCCATCTGGATCTAACCCTTGCCTACGTAACCACCCCAGCCTCACATCTTGCCACTTCCTTCTTTAACTTTTATTAACCCTAAAACTCAGTGGTATAACCCCACAAAGATTTCTTTCTTGCTCATGTTACACATTTGTGATGGGCCAGTGGGAGTGGCTCTGATCCACCTCGTCACACATGTGGATACCCAGGCTCGAGGGGGTTGCACCATATTCTAACTCCACCATCTGGAATATGTGGCCTTCTCTAATACCATGACAGGGAAAATGAGCGGAGAATCCAGCATATGGCTTTCCACCACCCTAGCCCAGATATGCTATACCTAATTTCCAACTCATGTTTCATTGGCCATAAGCAGTCACACGGTCCAGCTTTGCTGCAAGGGAGCCAGGAAGTGAGGATGAGCAGATGAGATGCCTGGTGAGCCGAATTGTCTGCCACAGCTCGTGCTTCTGTAGACAGGATGCCCTGGTCCCTGTCAAAGGCCAGCCCTCTCCTATGCTCCTGAGCTCATCTTCCTCCCAAACGTCCCTACTATATGTATCTCCTTTTTCTTGCATTCCTCAATTGTTCTCTCTACTGAGCACTTCTAACACCATAAAGGCATGTTCCAATATCTACCACCTAAAATCAAAATAAAAACAGCACCCATCAAACCCCTATTACTCCATCCCACTCAGCTACCACAGAATGGCTCAGCCACTGCCAATTGCTGAGACAGTGCTTTCTCAGTTTCTACCCTGCTTTGTCACTAAAACTGACCTTGCTAAAATTGACAGCAACCTCCAGGTTGCCCTTTCCAGGGTCGTCTCTCCATCTTCATCTGACTCAGCCTCTTGGCAACACATGACACTGGTCACCTGTCCTTCTTGGACTATTTCCTTCTCTTGGCTCCTATGAAACCATGTAGCTGGTCACCCTATGGCCATTCCTTCTTAGTCTGTTTTGCTGTTTCTTCCAACGTCCACTGTCTGTCCAGCCTTTATGCTTGGACTGCCCAGAGGGTCCTGGGACCCTCCTCTTTTTTATTCTCTTTCCCAGCTAGCCCCAACCAATCACACGTGGGCTTTCAATATCATCTAGATGCCAGTGGCTCTTGATTTAAATTTTCAGTCCTCAAGGGTCTTCTGGGCTTCATGTGTATTAACAGGAATCTCAAAATGAACATATCGCTGGGCACAGCGGCATGTGCCTCTAGTTTCAGCTACTTGGGAGACTGAGGTGGGAGGACTGCTTGAGCTCAGGAGTTCAAGACCAGCCTGAGCAACATAGGGAGACCCTGTCTCTTAAAAAAAAAAAATGAAAAAATATGTATAACATAAAACCTATCGGCCGGACACGGTGGCTCATGCCTGTAATCCCAGCACTTTGGGAGGCCGAGGTGGGTGGATGACGAGGTCAGGAGATTGAGACCATCCTGGCTAACACGGTGAAACCCCACGTCTACTAAAACTAGAAAATATTAACCGGGTATGGTGGTGGGCGACTGTAGTCCCAGCTACTCAGGAGGCTGAGGCAGGACAATGGCATGAACCCAGGAGGTGGAGCTTGCAGTGAGATCGCGCCACTGCACTCCAGCCTGGGTGACAGAGCAAGACTCCATCTCAAACAAAACAAACAAAAAACCTATCATTCCATTTTTAAGTGTACAATTTAGTAGCATTAAGCACATTGGCTGTTTAGTGGTGGATAACACCACTATCTATCTCTAGTACCTTTTTTGCCTTCCCAAATGGAACACCATGCCCATTAAAGAAGAATGCCCAGAATAGCCAGGTTCATAGACAGAAAATGGAATAGTAGTGACCAGGAGATAGGCTGTCATTTCTTTTTAAGGCTGAATAATATTCCCTTGTATGTCTAAACCACATTTTGTTTATCCATTGATCCATTGATGGACATTGGGTTGTTTCCATCCAATTCGGACTTCTCATCCCCTCCCCACTCATAATCTGTTCTTCTCCTAGCCTTCCCCACAACCTCCCACATCTGTTTTCCTAAGAGGACGCTGCTTCTGCCCATTTGGTGCCGCCAGCACCTTTGGGCTGCTCAGGGCCCTTGTCTCCCTGCTTCTACCCCTCTGTAATCCATTCTCCAGATGGCACCTAGAGTGACTTGGGTTTATTAATCAAATCATGTCTCCCCTGTTTAAAGCCTCCAAATGGCTTACCATCACATTTAGAATAAAATCCTACAAGACCCTACATTGTCCAGCCACTGCCTGCCTGTCTGACTTCCCTCCTATCCCTCACTCACACCCATTCTCTGTGCTCTTCATCCTGTCCCTAGGGTGGGCTAAGCAGGTTCCCTCCTCAGGCTTCTGCACTCGCTGTCCCCAGGGCTTAGGATCTTCTTCCTTCACAGTCTTCAAATCTTCCTTCCAAGTTAAAAAACAAACAAACAAACAAAAAAACAAAAAAAAACTGGCTTTTTTGAAATAGAGTTCAATGTAAATTTCCTATCTTTAGAAAAGCCTTTCCCATCCATGCAGCCTAAAGTAACCCTTGCTGTCTATCAGGGAATCTTGTTTTATTTTAAACATTTGTCAATACCTGATATTTTCTTGCTTATTTTTGTATTTCTTTTTCTTCTGTGCCCTTCCCCTCCCCTGCCATTGCCAGCAGAACCGTGACAAGCCCCTAATGTGCGTCTTGGCACTTACTAGGTATCCAAGGTTGGTTGGTTTGGAGGAGAGATCTGCTTCTGCCTTGCCAGTTACAATGTCCTGTGGCTAATTGCAAAGGTTAACATGGAGCCTCTCCACCAAGTATTTTAAGTAATAACCTTCCTGGGGGACATTTGCAAATTAGCACTGACTCTTGCTGATTACTCATCCTAAACTCAGTCTGATTAATAATTAATCAGCAAACTGCTTGGCCAGAGAGAGCTGATCAGTGCTAGAAAGGATCTTAAATTATGCAAGTCACTTGGCCAGTCTTAAAAAAAAAAAAAAAAAAAAAAAATGCTCAGCAGTCGACAACAGAACTGGAGAGATTTGATTGCAGTGTGAGGTCTCTCTCAGTTGTTTGTTTTTTCCTTTTTGGCTTTTTTTTTCTTTTGACTAAGAAATCAATTAGGCTCAAACTTGCAACCTCAGAGAGAGACTGTGCAGCACAGAAATAGAAATGTGTTAAATATCACTTTCTTTTTGTTTCTTTCCTTCAAAAGAGTTTTGGTCTGTGAGGCAGAGGTTAAAATTAGCCAATTTGCTAAGCAAATGCCTGTCTGGCACTTGATGTCAATTTCTTCAGCCACGTCAGTTTCAGCTATTCACTCACTTCCTCTGAGCTGCAGTGCACTGTGTCTGGCAGGAAGGAGGTGAGAGATTTGATGGGTACTGTCTGCTTGCCCACCCTGGGGTTGGGGTGAAATCAATTTGCCAGCAACCTGTCCCACCAGGAGTCCATACAGTGCTCTTTGTCTCTTGCCTACAAAACCCAGGGAGACAGGAGGAAAGGCAATCAGAGGGTGATGAACAGGCTTCCCACTCTCAGGAGTGAACTTGGGGACCGCCAGGGACCCCTCTTAAGCCTTATCTGTGGCCTCCAGCCTCCAGAGCCAGTCCTGCATGTGGCTTTATCTTTCTTCTCTAGATACCTCTTCTGGTCACTGCAGATATGGCTGAGGGGGATACTCGGCGAAAGCTGAGGGGTCTGTGGACGTTAATCTCTGGGCCAGAAAAAAAGGTGCAGGGATAAAGGGGTTAGTGCAGTCCATGCAACCCACATCCTGATTAGAACCAGCAGGGTGATAAGGTGATTCCCTAGACCAAATAAGTCAGCCCAAGGAGGGACCAGGCATCCGTGATTTTTACCGCTGCCTGTGGATTCGTGTGCACCAAAGAGGAGAAACATGATGTGATGGAGCATGAGAGGCTTTTGGGAAAGAGATTATGAAGGACATCAAAGAGTGAAGTAGAAAATGGGCTTTTCAGCTGTTGATTGTCTTTCTGGAAATAGAGGGACATCTCTCTATGTTGTGTCAGGCAGGGTGAGGGGAGAAGACGCAGCCAGATGGTGCGGCTTCCAGGAGCCCTGCAGTTTCTGATCCATCTCAGTTACACCCCCCACTTTAAAAAAAAAATACCCTGTGTTTCCCTTAAAAAACGCCCTCTAGGACTTATCCTGTGTTTCTCAAACTGGGTGGCACGGACCAACTCCCTGCTTCAGAAGACTTGCTTGAATGCTCTTTGGAAGAATGCAGATTCCTGGGCCCCACCTCTGTAAAATCATGGATTCCTGAGGATAGAACTCAACTAATTCAGTATTTTTAACCATTTTTCCTGGGTGTTCTGAAATAGATTTAAGTTTAAGAGTTACCCTGGGCCTAAATAGAATACTTTCCAGAGTGATAATATAAAGGAAGTAGATTCTGCCCATTATGAAATGATTTATCTTTTTATGAATGGATTCATTATTGAATTTCTCCCCAGTTATGTTGGACATATAGGTTTGGTTATGGCTTATGCGTGAGTTTGGGCAGGCACATCTATTCCATAAAATGAAGCAATTGACTCCTAATAAACTTTATTTCACAAATATTTTTGCTTGCCTACTCTGTGCCGGTTTCTGTGATAAGCCTTGTGATTATAATGCTGAGCTAGGAAGTCTCAACCCTTCAAGGAGCTGCTAAAGTTTAGCCTTGAAGTCTAGTCTCACCTCCTTGTCTATCTGGTATAAGCCTGTGCAAGGGTCTCCCTCCTGAAATCTTTAGATGCATTGGTACCTGTGCCCTCCCTCAGCCCCACCTGCACTGGGCCACCCCAGGCTCCTATGCCACTGGCACAAACCAAACTTTTCTAGAATACAGAATCCTCCTCCCAACATGAACTCTTTCAGAGCATGGACTTGGCCCATCATCTCTGAATCCTCAGGGCTCAGTAGAGTCCTGGCACAGACAGGTGTAAAGATTTTCTGACAATTTGTTGAATAAATATAGCCTCTGAGATCTTAGAGTCTCAGCACCTTCTCACAGCCAACCGCATCTCACCAGCATCAAAGGGAAAAGCATATGGCACTTGGCTCACCTTGCCTGGTGTCAGAGCCCTTTGGCAACAGGACCAATGTCAAGATAAATAAACAGGCAAATATTCATTGTTTGCCTCTATGATTGAATTGAGGCCATCACATGTGTGGAATGCCATCTTGTCCCATTGGGTCTTCACCCCCAAGTCTGAGTTAGGTATTGGCATACCCATCTTGCAGATAAAGAAACTGAGCCTCAGAGACTTAGCTTCCTCCTCACCTACACGTGGTCCTCCCCAGCTGGGTTTTCCCATTTTGTTCCCTCTGCAGATCCTAGGCCAGCCACTCCTAAGATCATTTCTCACCCTTAAAGTAGGCTTTGATGCAATCTGTCCTCTTTGCGTCTCTATCTGCCTTCCTCCTGCCTTAATGTACCTTCAACAGTATAATCACTTTAAGAGCTACCATGTTTCAGGCACCGTACTAAGGTTTTTATGTGCATGGTCTCATTTAATGCTTACAAAACTCTTTTTTTTTCTTTTTTTTTTTTTTTTTTTTTTTTTTTGAGACGGAGTTTTGCTCTTGTTGCCCAGGCTAGAGTGCAACAATGGCGTGATCTCAGCTCACTGCAACCTCTGCCTCCCGGGTCCAAGCAATTCTCCTCACCTCAGCCTCCCCAGTAGCTGAGATTACAAGCACCTGCCACCACGCCTGGCTAATTTTTTTGTATTTTTAGTAGAGACAAGGTTTCACCATGTTGGCCAGGCTGGTCTCAAACTCCTAACCTCAGGTGATCCACCCACCGCCGCCTCCCAGAGTGTTGGGATTACAGGCATGAGCCATTGCGCCCAGCCACAAAACTCTTGTAAAATAATAATATTATCATAAAGAGATTAAGAAACCTGATGTAATATAGCTAGTAAGTGTCTGAGCCAGAAATTGGATCCCCATCATCTGGACTCTAAATCCCGATCTACCCCTCTTTCTCTTCTGCTCCTCTGGGCTCTAATTCATTTTCTTTCCTGACACCAAGGAGGGCAGCATGGAGCATAGATAGCATTTGGAGTCCATGTTGGGTTCAAATACCAATTGTGCTACCAACTAATCATGTGACCTCAGTTAACTTTCTGACCCTCTCAAGACCTTACATAGAGTTATAAGAAATAATTGGGCACAGAAGACTTTGAACAGCCCCAGATTCCCAGCTTGTAAATCCGGCTTGTGTCCTTCTTCTGACCTTGCATGGTTACAGCACCTGGAAGGGCTTTCCTCCCCTCCTCCCCTGCCCCTTTTCCCCCTGCTCCCAGAGCCTCCCAGCCTGTGCTCCGTGCAGACAGCTACACACAGCTTCTTTCATAGGTTCCAGGTCCTGTGGGTCTTGGCCTCTGCAGTTGATAAGTCAGGGAGGCAGCTTCAGGCTGACCGAGGCGGAGGCCACAGCAAGAGGTTGTCATGTCTCCTTGGGCCAGGCAGCTCTGAGGTCCCAGGGCCATTTGGCAGTACCCTGAAGGGCACATGGGGAAAGTCGGGGTTGAACAATAATGGCTTTTACTCTTCTCTCACAGCAAGTCACTTAGGTTTCTGAACTTCAGTTGCCCTAGTTTTATAAGGCAGGTCCTCACCACCCTCACTCTAACCTGCTGGGAACATGCAGCTTGGTGCACAGAGACCTCCTAATTTTTCACATATAAATCCAGCCCCACAGATTCCCTTCCAGTGGGATCTGCCTCCTAAGGTGATTTTTCTGGAACTGAGAGGGTTTTAAGGAAGAAAATACAACTACTATGTGTAGGGTACCAACAACATGTCAGGAATCTACACTGATTTTTCCTTTGCGTCTTTAAGCAACCCTGAGAACCCGAGACTCAGTGAGGTCATTTACCCAAGGTCACAGAGCTAGGAAGTTGCAGCCTGAAGCCAGGGCCCTTTGCCTCCCAACCTCTGCTCTTTCTGCCCCTCTGGATTTTGGAGGTTGGGAAGAGACCTTGGGTATCCTGGAAAGATGGCCCTGGGCCTATGCCATTGGCTTCAGCTTCTTCCCCCTGGGGCTGCTTTTGTCCCTTGGGCTGTGGTTGGTTGAAGCTGTGGGCTGGCTTCACAGATAGCCAGGCTCATCGAGGCCTTGGCTCCCGCATCCTGCCAGCTCCCTAGATGCCAGCCCTGGTGAGCATGGGACAGACTGCCATCAGCCTTCCCCTTTCAAGAGAGCCCTGTCAATGCAGATAAATGGCCCGTGTCATTTAGCCACATCCGTCACGTCCTTCTCATTCCTGGTCTGTGGCCTGAGTTGTCCAGATAACCCTTTTCATTTAGTGTTGTCTTTATGGATGCCACAGAGGTCCCCGGGCAATGACAGCCCAGCCTTTGCACTGACCAGGAAGAGTCACAGGCAGGCCTGCTTCCTGACTTCTGTTTGCTGTTTGGCTCTCACAGTTATTGGAATCTGTCAAGCTCCATCAAGTGACATTTTTCACATGAGGGCAAGTGTCCTTTAGGCCTCACTCTGAGCTAGGAATGTCATGTCTTCTTGGGCCAGGCAGCTCTGAGGTCCCAGAGCTGACATGGCCTCCATCTTTCCACCAGCAGTTTCCTTCACAGTTGCCAAGCTTCCTTCAGCCTTTGCTCAATAGTGCCCTCCTAAGCTCCCCCTTCAATCCCCCCAATCCCTCTTTTTCTAATTACCCTCCCCCAGGCCCTTTCCCCAGCCCCACATCCCCCTGGTGCCTTAGCAAGTAATTACCTTCATAGGGAAGTTGACAAGTCTCTGGCGACTCCTAGCCCCGGCTGGAAAAGATTCATTATTCTGTATCTGGAAATAACCAGCCCCATCAGCACAGGGGATGAGATAACACCAGTGTAAAAGTTCTCTATTCAGGGGGATTAATTAGGATTCCTTATTAAAGATCTAATTAGGCAAAAGGGCATTTTTATCTGTGATAGTCAGCTGCTCCTATTTTTCTAAAGCTATAACTCTAAGTTTTTTTAAAAAAGGAAAAAGCAGGGGGTTGTGTTTTTGTCTAAAACAATTCACTCTTTCATTGTCAGCTATGTCTTCATCAGGATGTGAAAATAGATTTTCTCATTCAATTTGCAATGCTTTATCTCTTCGGAGTCTGTTAATGACTCCACGATATCCCTTCAACAAGAACCGCAACTCGGATGGGCTGTTTGGGAGTGGGGTGTTTGGTTAGCATGACTGCAAGAGAAATAGTAATAGTATTTTTTGGCAACCTGACTCCATGAGCTGGCAGGAAATGCCATCTCTGCCATGTAATGTCTGTGTGACCTTAGGCAAGTCCCTTCACCTCTCTGAACCTCAATGTCCTCCTCTCTCAATCTAACTCCAAGGATCAGGATAAGGATTTAATTGGGGCAATATTACAAAGTGACTAGGAACCCAGGGTCTTGACTGAGACCACCTTACACCCACACTCACAAGCCATGTTGACTTCTGAACCTTGGTTTCCTCATCTGCAAAATGGGAGGGAAATTCCTCCTCCATCGGGTCTCTGGGAGAATTGAGGGAGATAACATTTGTGGAACCACCTTGCCCATGGAGGGCCCTTGATACATGTTTATCAAACCTGAATCAACTCATTTTGTATTTCCCTCAAAGAAGCTCAGTGAGGTTCCCTGGAGTGAGCTATTGCCGCTCCCCATCTCAGGTGAATGGAGCTCATTTTGTCCCTGGTAGTGCCTGGGTGATTCCACAGTACAGTGAGGCTGAGACTCCTGGCTCTGTTGTCACCCGGCTGTGTCCTCAGTTGCTCCCCACGGAAGCAGTGCTGGCTGCAGGAGGGGTGACCTGTTGACCTCAGTCATGACGTGGACATACACAATATGAACCCACAGGTTTTTCCTTGCATCGTTAAAGACAGCAGCAGCAGCTTGTTTACCCCAGGAAAGAGAAGCCCTGGAGAAATAAAATAATCTGGCTTCCAGAAAGTTCAATAGAAAGTGTTTTGTCCAATTGCCAGATTCCACAGATGAGGAAATTGAGTCCCGGCGTCACTCAGCAAACATGTGGCAGAGCCAGGGGAGAATCCAGGCTCTCCATGTCTGATGCAGATCTGTTTCCACCACCTTCAGTGTTTGCTGGCCACCTAGCACTGAGCCGGCGCTTGTAGACTTCACATGAGAGGGTCACAGCAGCACCTGACTCCGGCAGGATCTGAATCCACATAAACCCTACTTCACGCGGTGTTCCTAACCTGTCTGCCTGCCCTGGCTCCTCATTGCTTGTGCCTCAGTGCCTCAGTTTACCCTATAGAGGAGCCACTTTAGCTTCTGGTTCATCTTCTCACCTTTCCACAATATTGTTTTGGCCTGAATACCCTCTTTTACAGGTCTGCCCCCTGTAACCCTGCCCCCTCCACCACGGCCTCTCTGACCTTACCTTCTCCTACCCTCCCTCTTTTTCACTTCCCCAGCCACAATGGCGTCCTTGCTGGTCCTTAGATGCCACACGTGCTCTTCCCACCTCAGGGCCTTTGCACTTGCTTTCCCGTCCACTTGGAATCCTCTCCCCCTGAGATATCCACACATCTGACTCCCTCCCCTCTTTCAGGTGCCACCTTTAAGATCACATTCACAGTGAGGCCTTCCCCAACCACCTATTGAAAATGGCAGATGCCGCCTCCCATTCGGTAGAGTGTCTGCCCGTGTTTGCTCCTTCTCAGCCAGATCCGCACCTTTCAAAGTGTGCCCAGCTCACAGGGAGCCTGGAAGTTGGGAGTTCAACCCCCTCTTCTCGGTTCCAGTCCTGAGAGCTCTGTTGCTCGACAGCCATCATTCTCCTTCGCCAGATGAAGAAACTGAGGCACAGGGGGGTGGCATGTGACTTGCCAAAGTCACCCAGGGAGTTAGTGTCACAGGAGTGACTGCTGGGGTAATCTTAAAACAACGGTAAAAATAGTTGTACTTGTGGGGTTATTTATATCTCTCTACCTGGTTTGCCCTGAATCTTGGTGTGACCTCACCAGCTGGTGTCCTCAGGCTTCACTGAGGCCTCCAGTATGTGGCCATGTGTAAGACCCATGTCACAGAAATAAATGGTCTACTGCAAAAATGTGCTGCTGGAAGAGAACACAGTCTATGCTGAGAACCAAGAAATCCGCTCCCCCTCGCTACTCCCCTCCTTACCCTCCTACCCCCTCTGCCAATTCCCCCATCAAATAATTCCTGATAATGAAGTTAGGATGATTCATTGGTTTTCTGATGAGCATGAATTCATCATCAAAATCTACATATTTCAATCCCCTGATATGTGCTCTCATATTCCTAACCTGATTAATATGTAAAGTGCTTTATCCTGTGACTTAACAAAAGAAAACTCAGCTTGGATTTAGGGACCCGCAAGGCTCCCAGACTCTGGGGTTCTGGGAAGCGTGGGGAGATGCCACTGCGTCCGTCCTGGGGGAGATGACAGCATCTCATCAGGGACTGGGTCAAGGTGCCAGCAGATGCTACAGTTGAGAGGGGAGTTGGTTGCTCAGGACCAGGCTGGGATGCCTGAGCACTGTGGCTCCAGACCCCCCATCCCGTAACCCAGAAAGACCTGGCTGCAAAGTTGTTCAATATTCACAACCCCACAAACTCGTGGGGGCTGGGAACAGCCTGCATCCCATGCCTAGGAACCTGGATGAGATGCAGCATCCCCCTCCCAGCCTTCCTGGAGGATGGCCGGTGTAGCCTGCCACCTTTCTGCCAAGGCCACTTCAGCCACATCCCTGCACCAAGTCCCCCTGCCTCTCCAGTGGGTGGGCTCAAGCTCTGCATGAAATCCTCAAGCCTCCCTTCCCCAGCCACCACCCCTGGGGTTCCCCTGCTGCTGCTAACCTTTTATCTTATCCATGATTCCCTCAATATAAGATCCAGCCTCCCAAACCTCTGTCACTTCATCCACCATACATCCCCACCCCGTCTACTACCAATTTTGGCCCACACCTCCTTGGACTCAGACCATTTCCCAGTACCCCTATGTAGGGCCAATCCCTGCCTCTTTCACCCCTGACCCACAAACCCATATACCCCGCAGGCATTCCCTCCAGGTGCTCTGTGCCTGTATCATGAGAAGCTGTTTGCCCAGAGGGCTCTAAGGTCATATGTGGATTCAAAGCTCTGCTCCAGGATTTGGGGAAGCTATTTAACCTCTCTGAGCCTCCGTTTCTTTAGCTTTAAAACAATGCTATCAGGAATAATAACTTATATTTCTTAGGGCTGCTGTCAATTTCAAATTAGCATTAAGCAGAGAATCTAACATATAACATGTAGGTAACACTCAATAATGTAGCGATTATTGATATTCATCCTCATGGCCACTGACTGAGCTGGGCAAGAATTACTTCCATTTTTCTGATGTGGAAGTGGAAGCTCAAAGATGTTGGGGTTGGATGTGGTTGACAGGAGCAAGGCAGCACCTCTTCTCCACAGAAGTATCTGGGGCATCTTGGGGGAAAAGGATTTGGGACCCTGAGGAAGACAGGATACCTGAGAGGAGACTTGCCCTGCAGGAGATGGGGACCCAATCAGTGACCCGGATGCCCCAACAAGACAGAGGTCCCAGAAGAGGGCTGCTCCTAGGCATATTATGTGTCTGATGCTAGAGTTCTTGCCCCTCTGGAACCAGGGTATTTTCTAAGTTTGGGTTCCCCAAAAGCAGGCCTGAGACAAGGGTTCAAGCACAAGTGTCCTATTAGGAAGTACAGGTGACACTAGCAGATAAGAGGGACATAATACAGGGAAGAGATAGTAGCTAATAAAGGGTGGTCATACCAGCTACCACAGTGGGGGCCTGGGCCATAATCCCACAGGGACACTCTGGGAAACCCAGGTCTGCAGAACCCAGATCTTAGAATTATCCCACCCAAGGAACGAGGGAGCTGAGGTATTTATACACCAATTCCTGAAAGTCATTGAATGAGGGCTGCTCCTGAGGGGTTATTAATTCCCTAGCCCTTCCAGCCTGCTGTGCACATGGGCAAAGTGGCCTAGCATTGGGGGAAAAAAGCCTTCGAGCACAGGGATGCAGACACTGGGAGCTTGCTGTCAGCTGGCCCACTCTGAAAGATCGAGTATTACAGGAAGGACACTGGCAGCACCTGCTACAGGTGTACATGTATGAAAAGGCGGTGTTACTGACAGAGCTGTAACACTGGGGGCCTAGACAGCTCTGGATTGAGACCCAGCTCACTAAAAGTGACCCTTGGAAGGACCACCTTCCCTTCAGCCTTGGGGAGCCACTGAAATTTGGGCGAATCCACAGAAACCTGTGGTGTAGGCAGTGGTCCTAGCAAGCAGGCACAGAAAAAAAGAAGAATCCATTATCCAGGTAGCCCCATTAACAGTAATTCCCCTGTCCCTGTCACCACTGTCAGACAACAGCTGTAGACCCCACATCAGGATATGTTTGATCTCCTGCCCTTCTAGCAGGCTGCAGCCAGTGAGCAAGAGGACTGCCTCAAAGCCCGGTATCACCCACCCCAGCATCCTGGAAAAAGGCATGACTGCCTGCTAGCTTCGCAATTAACCATTGAGATTTGGAAAATCAGGGCTATGAAACTTACTTTGTATAGCCACAGAATGGTAAGTTCTGTGGATTTAGGTCACACACACACTCATACAAACCAATTATTCACTGGAATGCAAGAGAGTCTGCTGTCAACATTCAAATATTTTTGGAAAGTTTGTATGTTTCTGGCTGTGCTCTGAGTGAAGTCGTGCTTATTTCACAAGTTGTAGGCTGGGAGATGAAGTCACAAAGAGCTCATGCATAGCTGAGCAGGAACTCCCACTTGGGGGCTTTATTTAGATGTGCCCCAGCATTCCCTCCATCACTCTCTTGATCTGCCAGGAGAAGTTTCAGAGCTCAGCCTGGGAAGGAAGAAAAGGGCTCAGAGTTCAGATACATTCTTCTCTAGAGTATGTAGGTGAAAGCTACTTTGTGCTTCACTTCCCCATCCTTTCCCCTCTCCTATCCTCTGCCTGGAAGGCCCTGTGGGAAGAGGCCAGGATCTGGACTCAGATAAACCAAGTTCCACTGGGCAATCTTAGGCAAGTGACTAATCTTTCAGTGCTCCTAGCTGCAAAATAGATAGAACAGCGCCAAAAATGGTTCTTACAAGGTAAGTAGCACAGAGCAAATGCTCAGTAATAGCTGCTCCCCCTCCTTTCTTATAAGTAATTTTAGCTCCCTTTCTGTTTTAATTTCTTTCCCCTCCTCTTCCATTCAGATAGTACCAGGCAGAGCTGTGACCCAGATGTTTCTAGTGATGTGGGAATTGGATGGATGGAAAGCATGATGATCCATTCACAGTCATAATCAAGCATCATCAATGTATTATACACATACTATTATGCTAGGAAATCCCATTAATCATTTTTGATAGGATAACATGAACCCTTTCACCAGACCTGTTTGCTCTTGAGCCTGTCTGCATTTGGTCATTCACCTCCTACAAATGCACTCAAGTTGGTGCTGAGGGTCCAGGGATGCCCAGCCTCACTTTCTGCTTCAAAATCACCCAACCAGACTCAGAGGGAAAGAGAAATTATTTTACTGAATTTGCTTACAGCAAAAAGTAAGCAGAACTTTAAAAGAATAAAGAGTATTAGTAGCACAATTTGCAATTGCAAAAATAAGAAACCAACCTAAGTACCCATCAACCAACGAGTGGATAAAGAAAACGTGGTATATATACCCCATGGAATACTACTCAGCCATAAAAAGGAATGAAATAGTGTCTTTTGCAGCAACTTGGATGGAGCTGGAGGGCATTATTCTAAGAGAAGTAGCTCAGGAGTGGAAAACCAAATGCCATATGTTCTCACTTAGAAGTGGGAGCTAAGCTATGAGGGTGCAAAGGCATAAGAGTGATATAATGGAGAAGATTGAGAGGGGGTTGAGGGGTAAAAGACTACATATTGGGTACAGGATATACACTGCTCAGGTGATGGGTGCACTAAAATCTCAGAAATCACCACTAAAGAACATGTCCATGTAACCAAAAACCACCTGTACACCCAAAAACTACTGAAATGAAAAATAAATCAATCAATAAAAGTTTTTAATTTTGAAAGAATAGGCCAGGCACGGTGGCTCATGCCTGTAATCTCAGCACTTTGGGAGGCTGAGGCGGGCGGATCACGAGGTCAGGAGATCGAGACCATCCTGGCTAACATGGTGAAACTCCATCTCTACTAAAAATACAAAAAATTAGCCAGGCATGGTGGCAGGTGCCTGTAGTCCCAGCTACTCGGGAAGCTGAGGCAGGAGAATGGCGTGAACCCAGGAGGCGGAGCTTGCAGTGAGCAAAGATCGCTCCACTGCACTCCAGCCTGGATGACAGAGCCAGACTCCATCTCAAAAAAAAAGAGAAAAAGAAAAAGAATATGTATATTTTCTATATATATTTAGATCCCCACAAAAGCAGATGAGTATTATATTTTTTATTTCCATTGTAAACATAAAGCATGGTCATTAAAGAAAATTTAGAAAATTGAGAAAAACTGAATAAAGAAACTCTATGTATGAACATTTTGATTCATTTCTTTCTTTTTTTATAGGTATGGCTTTGTTTTGTTTTTAAAGAGCTGTGTTCATAGAGTATTGTGTGAGTGTGTGTGTGTATGTGTTTAAATATATATCCACTTTTTATTATAAGAGCAATTTATACTCTTTGTGAAAAATTCAAAGCATACCTGAGAGTACAGAATAAAACGTTAAAGTCGTCTATGTTAAATCCCTACCCTAATTCCACTGTCTTCCCTAAGCATTATTAAGTTGGTGTATTAGTGTAGGCATTACACACACACATGCGCCGGCACATGTGCACGCACACACACACACACACACACACACACACACGATAGGAGGTGAAACATAAACATTATTCTACAGCTTGTTTTTATTAAATGTCTACATTACATATGTTTCAATGTCAGTATATATATCAGCCTCATTGTTTTTTAACAATTTCCCTAATAATTGCATTTTTCACTATTTCAAATAATGTTATAGTTAACATCATCATGAATATATCTCAGTGCACATTGGAGCATTAATAGGATAGCTTTCTTTAAAATAGAATTTCTGGATCAAAGTATACATTATTTTTAAATTTAGACTCTGCTAAAGTGTACCCCAGAAAGACTACCAATTTCATGTTTCCATCAACCATGTATAACAGTGGCTATTTCCCTAACTCTTTTCCAAATTAAAGTTTAGTTTTTATCCATCTCAATGGGTGAAAAACATTCCTCCAATTATTAGTGTAGTTAATAATCTCTTCATATGTCCATGGTCACTTTTATTTTCTGGATTGCCTGTTCATATTCTTTACTCATTTTTCTATCAGGTCATGTTTGTTTTTCCTATTCATTTATAGGAGCTCTTTGTATATTTTTAATATGTATTAAAATCAATATATGTTGTAAAAAGGTTTTATCGATCCGTAGCATGTCTTTTAGCCTTACTTTATTGTCTCTCACAGTATAAGTTTTATTTTGTGTGTGTGTGTTGAAATCAGTTGATCTTGGCCGGGCGCAGTGGCTCACACCTGTAATCCCAGCACTTTGGGAGGCCAAGGTGGGCAGATCACGAGGTCAGGAGATCGAGACTGTCCTGGCTAACATGGTGAAACTCCGTCTCTACTAAAGATACAAAACAAAATTAGCCAGGCATGGTGGCGGGCGCCTGTAGTCCCACCTACTAGGGAGGCTGAGGCAGGAGAATGGCATGAACCCGGGAGGCGGAGCTTGCAGTGAGCTGAGATTGCGCCACTGCACTCCAGCCTGGGCGACAGAGGGAGACTCCATCTCAACAACAACAACAACAACAACAACAACAACAGAAACAACAACAAAAAATCAGTAGATCTCCTGATTTGATCACATAAAACTTCTCAGTTTTGTATCTTGGTTAGGAAGACCTTCCTGCTTGGAAATTATAAAAATAGTCTTCTCTATTTATTCTGGAACGCTCAGAATTTTTATATTTTACATTTAGCTATTTAATCTGAATTATATTTTTGTACCAGGTTTGAGCTATAGATCTAGCTTTATTTTAGTTATAAATGAATAATGAATTAACTCCAAACCTGTCCTTTCTGATTTGAAATAGTCCTTTCATCATAAACTGAGTTCAGCTCTATTCATTGATCTACGTCTGGACTTTCTCTTCTCTTTTATTTCTCTATTATTCTATTTCTGTGTCATAATTTTATCATTTGAATTTTGCCATAGCTTTATAATAATTTTCGTTTTCTACCCAGAAAAGACCTCCTTCATTATTATTACTTTGAAAATATTTGTTGACAATTCTTGTGCGTTTACTTTTCCAGATGAATTTTAGAGTAAGTTTTTCAGATTTCCCCCAAAGAAATTTCACTGTGACTTTCATTGGAATTTCACTGAATTTGTAGATTGATTTGAAGAGAATTAACATTTTTACAGTAGTGAATATTCCTATCCTGGACCATGGTATGGCTCTTATTTTCCAGGCCTTTTTTTAATGATCTTGAATAAAATTTTATAGTTTTCATCACATAAGTCTAGTGAATTTCTTGTTAGATTTTTTTCCTAGGTCCTTTTATAGTTTTTATTGTTATAGTGAATAGGGCCATTTTGTCATTGCATTTTTTTTCTAGTTGCTTATTGCTGGTAAATAAGAAAGCTATTGATTTCTGTACATTTTTTCTGTAACCAGCCATCTTACTGAACTCTCTCATCAGCCCTAATAGTTTTAAAGTTGATTATTTTAGATTTTCTAGATTAGACAATCATATTAGCTGCAAGTAATGTAATTTTATTTCTTCTTTCCCACATGGATGCTTTTTTTTTTTTGGCTTTTTATATGGCTACTGCCTCCAGAATTATATTAAAGAGGAGTGATAGGTTTGGCAGCTCTAGGATTTCTGAATAAGAGGGACTTAAAGGCAAGCATAGTTTTTACTAAATTCTATATTACAGATGAATAAAAACAGCAAAATTAGTTCTAGAGTTTTTTTCTCCCATTATATAACATTGAGAAATTATGTGTTCTTCTTATTAAGTAGTGTTATTTTTTTAAAAATCTGGAGTGATTTGGAAGGAGCTGATAGAGGTTGGAGAGGAAAGTTATCTAAATGGAAACCCCAATGGCTCTATCACACCATTGCTTGATGAGGCTAAATACAATTTTGTATCCTGATTATTCTGCACTTATAACATTAGCATTTTCTCTGTTATTATAAACCCTTGACCTCAAAATATTCCATTAAGTGGATATATCACAGCTTACTTAACCATTCCTCTTTCTGTGAACATTTAGACTGTTCCTAGTTTATGTTATAAATATTGCTGCAAGGAACATTTTTGTGTGCAAAGCTTTTTTTTTCTGAATTTATGATTATTTCTTTAGGAGCAATTACCGGAATGAATATTTTTTAAGATACTTGATTCTTATTGCCAAATTGTTTTCTAAAAGCATTTGATCATTTTACCCTGCCACAGTGTGTGAATGTCCGAGGAAACAGACCTTTTAAAATTAAGGATTATAAAATATGTCATAGAAGAAAGAGAATGGACTTTGGAGTCAAAGAGATGGGTTTGAATTCTGAGTCCTCCACTGAAAAATGCTCGTATTTAAACAAACCTGAAGTATAATAAAAAAAAAACAAAAAACAAAAAAAAAAACCTCTGAGTCTCAGTGTCCCCTTCTGTAAAATGTGCAGCTAATTCTTCTGCAGTCATGCTGAAGGCTGAGTGAGAACAGACTAGTGATGGCGCTCAGCACAAAGTAGCTCTAAACAAATGGGAGTCACTTTCCCTTTATTTGGACTGTTTTCAGAGGTTTTATTTTCTAAACAGCTTTGGAGACTTCCCCTGAAAAACATGCTGCAATTAGGAATGACTTCTGTCCCTTAGCCGAGGCCTGTCTGCCAAGGGGAAACCCTTTCCTGCGGCTGGCTGCTGGCCCCAGCTGTAAGCTCTGAGATCTGTTATGCAGGAGAATTTCCCATCGGCTGCCCACTGTGCCCCACGCTGTGGGGAGGCCACTCATGAACCTCTGCTCTGTGCTGGGGCAGAGGAACGAGCAGCACTCAGCATTCCTGGTGAAAACAGTGGCTGGGGGCTTCCAGAGAGGCCATCAGCTTCTCCCCTGATTCCCTAACTGGATTCTTCTTTTCTGACATTGCACAGAGCAGGGTGGTTGTCATCTGCTCCCATCTCTTGGTTGCCAAGTCCTGCCAGTTCTGCCTCCTAAGTATCTTTCCAATTTTTCCCTTTCTCTGCAACACCAATACCCCCGACTTTGTTCAGGTGCTCTCACACCTGGAACACGGAAGCAGCCTCCTGCTTGTCTCCAGAATTTCTCCCTCCTGCCCATCCTCTATCCTGGTCCAGTGTGACCTTTTTAAACCAAATCTGGCTGTGCTGTTTCCTTGCTGAAAACCCTTTGATGGCTCCTGTTACCCATGGAATATAGTCCAGAGCCTTAGCTCCGCATCCAGTATCCTCTAGCTGTCTGTCACTCCTAAGTTGTACGTTGCACTCATGCATTCTTTTATTCAGGACACATTTATTAAGTATCAGCGACCAGACTAGGTATTGGAATTATAATTATTATCTGTTTCGAGCTAACCAGTGCAGAATAAGAATTGTATTCACTAACACTTTTTGCACCCTTTCTAGGCACTTTGGGGCCAGGCTAAGCACTTGATAGGCATAATCTCTCTTAACCCTTTTAATAACCCTATGAGGCTGGTATTATTTTCATTCCCCTTTGACACATGAGGAAATTGAGCCCAGAAAGTTAATCTAGCCTGCCCAAGATGGCTCAGCTAGGAAGTAATAGAGCCAAGACTTTGTCTCCCAAGCCCATGCTCTTAACCACTCAATCCCAATTTCTTTCATATATATTAGGCCTGAGAATACCTATTAGACTAAACCGGTGGTATCTTTCTCCATACAGATATTTTGTAAGAAATGTGGGCACAGAATTCATACTACTTAAAAATTACAAAGCTTGCTGCCAACCAGACACTGGCATAGGAATTTGGCAGATTCTTCTCCTAAGTGCTCCAGGGCTGACCACAAGATTCCTGCCTTGAACCCCAGATCCCAGAACCCCCATTCCTGCTTCCTCATGTGGTGCCCATGCCTGGATTAGTTATAATTTCCCAGGAGGGGCCTCTGCGTTTCTCTCTGGACCAGCCCTATGGGGTGCATGGTGGGCACTCAATAATTGCACTGAATTAAATCGGATTGAATTGAACCAAATTGAATTCACAGGCAGATATTCTTCAGCAGTGGCTGGGATTTAAGTTCATTGTTGTCTTAATCATCTTGTGGTAGATTGCATTGCCTCCTCCATAAGCCAGGCTAAGCACTTAGGTTTTTGAGAATAGTATATCTTAAGGGGTTTCCATTCAAGCAGGGTAGCTCTTCTGCATAGGCCACTGGAAATAGGTCTGAGTTGTGCGTGTTCTTTGACATAGTTTTCTGATATGTCTTGAAAGTCAAACAATGTGGGCTTAAGAATCATCTGTACTGCTTACACTGCTGCGTGGCTGCATGACCTTGGGCAAGCTACTTAACCTCTCTGGGTCTCTGGTTCTTCATCTGTCTGTCCCATCAGGATACTGTGAGAATTAAAATGAGAAATTTAATGTGAACTCTTACTATGCACAATGCATAGTAACAGAACACAGCTTTTGACAATAATTGTAACAGTTGTTTTTCTTTCCCTGTCTCTCCTGTCCATGCTGAATTGGACAGTGAGCTGGATTGGGAGCAGGGACAATAAGGAAATGACAGAGGCAGAAATCAGAAAGCATGGTCTTCAATGGGGCTTGGTCAGCCTAGGGCTCTGGACGAAGGGGGAATTCTTAGCTTCTATGCCTGGGAAAGTACCTGAAGGATATGGAAAATTGAGAGAGGATGAGCCTGGAGAGATAGATGGAGGCCAGACGATTTGTATTTTATTCTGAAGGCAATAGGAAGCCGCTGGAAGGTTTACAGCAGGAGAGTAACATTATCAGCTTTGCATTTTTGAAAGACAACCCCGGCTGCTGCTGGAGAACAGAGTGGAAGGATGGATGCAGGCACAGACACAAGCTGCTCATTGTTGCAGTTGCCCAGGTGAGAGATGATGAGGCCTGAATTAACACAGACAGTATTAGTGGAGACTGAGAGGAGGGAGGGATTTAACAGATTTAAAAACAGCATCATTTGGTTAGCAATGCAATTAACCTGAGGGACAAAGCAGGAGGAGGAATAAGATGGCTGTCAGCCCTTGGTTTGAGTGCCAGTGTGTGGGATGACAGGAAGTGGCAAAAGGGGTGATGGCATCTTAAGTTTGAGGTGCTCCTGGGACACCAGAGGTAGATGGATGTAAGGATCTAAAGTTTTGGGGAGGAGTAAAGGTTGAAAATAGATGTCTGGGAGCCATCAGCTTAGGTGTGAGGAGAGAGCTTACAACTGGGACACAACAGGGAAAAAGGGAGGATGAGAGGACAAGAGGACAAGCAATAAATTAGAGTGTTAGGACTTCCAGGGAGCCTAGACTCATCCACTAGAGAGGGTGGGCATGGAGTTGATTGCGCTGACATCCAGCATGTCAGGGAAAGGCCTGGGAATTCCACTGTGTGTCTGCTATGGTCATGGGAGGCCCTCTAGCTTCCTGCCCGGCCTAGAGAGTCCCCTGAATTCCAATCTGTTACACTGGCCCATGAACCCCAGCCCTGCCCTGCCCACCTTCTCCTCCTTCTAGGGCTGACCCTCTCCTTCAAGTTATATTGAAGAGCCCTGGTCTTCATTGGCCTTTCGCAATCTCTTCCAAGTTCCACACTCCAAATTCCATAAGAGGGAAGGCTTCTATCTGAGAGTGAGCAAAAGAGACACCTTGAAAGTGGGGCCTTGTTTCCCAATTCAAGGCATGTGTCCCAGGGATCATATGGGTCCTTGACCGTAGACTCCCTGAGAAGGCTTAGAGAGTTCCCATATGTGTTAAGGCCTTCTGACTTCTTGGCTCCATGGATACTTCTCTGAACTAAACAAATGAAAGTGTCTAGATTTCACACTCACCGACTATAACTCGGTTGATTAGGAGTTGATCCAGACATCTACATTTTCAATACTCACCCTAGGCTATCTCGATGCAACTAGTCAGAGACCACCTTGGAGAAATACTGACTTAAAAAAAAAGGCAACTGTGAGGGGACCTAACATCTAACAACCATCCACAATTTGCCCTACTATCGACATTTCATTTAGTCCTCACTAAATGAGGTGAGGTAAATGTGTCGTCATTTATTCTAGAGGAAATCATCTGAGGCTCGGAGATATTTAGCAACTTGCCCAACTACACATAGCTGGTTGCTGGCAGATTCAAAATTGGAAGCCCAGGTCTTTTTTACTCCACAGCCTAAGACATATACCAATATATCACATACTGAGAGGAAAATGGCACCTGTTTTTGGGTAGCTAAATGTCCATTCTGTGGAAGAAAGTTTAAATAACTGACAGAAACTGAACCAATGGGTAGTTGCAGGAGTCAAACCTTGACTCAGTGCAAAGATCTTTGTAATAAAATGGAATAGCTTCCTTGGGGAGACCACTGGAAGAGTCAAGGAGGGGCTGGACAAGCACCAGCTGGAAGTGTGGTAGAGAGAATTTATGAAGTAGGCTGGAGTACATGACTCTGAATCCCTTTGAAGCCTGTGATGTCTAAGATATGGAGCTTTGATAACTTGATTGCCTGAATTTGGTGCCCCTGTTGGCTCTAGACTGCATCTGTAGCCATGAAGGGAAGAAAAGGAGGAAGAGAAAGGAGGGAAAGAAGGAAGAATGGAAGGAAGGAAAAGGGGAAGTTAGCTAGTAAATTCAAGCTATGAGGATTGAGAAAACTATGGATCCTGAATCTTCCAGTCTTTATTGAGTAATTTCTTAATTAGGAAACAACTGAGAAAGCATGCTGTGACCTCAAAGAGATAGGCACCTCCATTTTCCTTTAAGGATGATTGAAGTGTATGCCCAGTGTTGACCTCTGCAGTGAACTCAGGGCATTAATGGGGAATCCTCCTTGAACCAAATTTGAAAGAATCAGGCAAGTTTTCACATGTGCCCTTATCACTAATGCCAGCCTAATGCCCGATTCTACAAAGGATGAACAGTCAATAGAAAGGTAGATATGTTTCATTTCTCTTTGGTCTGAACATTCTCAAGCGGGAAGAGTCATGACATAGGCAGCTTTAGAGAAAGTATGAAATTACAAATGTTGTCCATTGACAGCCTGACCTTTGAAGCTGTCTCATTAGACCATCAATCTTCACCTAAGTCACTTTCAGTCCTCCAGACTCAATTACCTCTGGCCACCCCACTCCCGTCTCCCCACTGAAGTTCTGCCATAGCCCCGTGGATACTGGTACTCACATTTGACTCCAGTTCTCCATTCATAGCTGTTTAATCTTAGACAAGTCACTGAACCTCTTAGAACTTCATGTCCTGTTGGTGGGATTATAAATGGTACAACTTTTTTGGAAGGTAATTTTCACAGTGGGAATTAAAAGGTGAAATGTGGATACCACCTTTAGGGATTTATACCAAGGAACTAGGGAATAGTGAGAGGCTAGTGCAAAATGATATATGCAAGGATGTTCACTGCAGCATTATGTATTATAATGGGGAAAAAGAAACAGTATATGTCCAATATTAATGGTTCCATAAACTGTGGCACCTGTGGCTGATACAACACATGGCGATTAAAATTATAATTTCAAAAACTATTTGAATAAATTTGAAAATGCTTAATATAGGATATTAAGTAAAATCAATATACAAAACTGAATATGTAGTTTAAATACACAGTACTAATGCATTTTATTATTTATGTTCTTTTGTATTTCTAAGTTTTATAATAAGCTTATATTACTTTCTGCATACAGAAAAATAAGTAAAAGTTAAAATGTATTTTGAGAGCTCCCACCACCTACAGGGCTAGGAACAAATTTTCTAACAGAAGATTTTATAATCCGACTCCATCCCAACTCAGCTCCTTCATTTTCTGTCACTTCCTCCCCATCATCTTCAGTTCCCCACACCATTCCCTCCCTTGCACCTTGCTTTAGCTACCCAAGCTGCTTGGCATTCTATAAACACACCATAACTATGCATACTGCCATGCCTTCATGCGTCCTGCTTTCCCTAGCCAAAACGACCTTCCCCACATTTTTCAAGAACTAATTCATGCATCTGCACTTCTTCCTTGACAGTTAATTATTTCCAACCCCTTTCTCCTACAGAACAGTTTTTGTATACTTAATAATTACTTATTTAGTAGCTGTCATTCTCATTTTACCTTTCTTCAACATTTGTGGGAACCCCAAGGAGGGAAGACTGACTGTCTCAGAGGATCAGGAAAGGATTCACAGAGGAGGGTTGCAGGAAAATGAATAGGAGTTTGTCCACTAGACAAAAGACAATAAATGCCCCGACAGAGTTCCGGAGTGAGTTCCCAGCTTGTATCTATTTCTCTCATAACTCTTTGCTCCCTGCGTAGCGTGTTGCTTGTGGGTACATGTCTCTCCCCTACCAGCGAGGTCATTAAGAGCAGAAAATGTGGCTTGTTTGCCTTGCGGTGTTCAGCACAGTGCCTGGCACATACTGGGCATCATAAATATATTTTTGTCCCAGAGTATGAAGGTCCTAAAATAACAATACAGTAATTACCTTTCTCCTTGTCTCAGGGTGAATGGGGAAAAATCATATTCTTATTGTCGCTTATCGCTGGTTTCAAGTATGAGCCCAGAGATGCTGAAAATGCTTTATATTTTGCTAATTTGAACCAAATTGAAGAAGTTGTTCCCTTGGTAGGCCTTAAGAGGATATTCTGCAAAATTTGTACTTTATTTGAGTATAAGAATTGTACCAATATGAGCTTTGCTTCCCCTTTAAACAACATGCCAGAAGAATGATGCCTTTGAAATAAGTCCTGTTTGAGTAATGTTTCTCTTGGACTCATAAAATCTTTATGGAAATCTTTTCTCATTTCATAGACTATGAGAAGAAAGAGAGAGCCAAAACCACTGAGCTAGAAGTGAAGAGCGCAGTCTTTTCTCATATGTGGGTCACACTTTAATGTAAATAGTTTTTAAATGCAAATCCCATACCGACTACACATTAGCTCAAAAATCCTAGCTCTGTCCAAGTGCTGAATCCGTGAGTTAAGATCTCTTAATCTCTGATTAAAGAGTAGGTGGTATGGAAATGTATCCATTCAGATAGAAAGTTTGAATGTATTAAAAGATCCAATAATAGCCATACTAGGGATAAGAACACAAATGCTGGCAGAAATAAAAACAGCTTTATGTCCTCCCTCAAAAAGAAGAGAGAGAGAAGCAGTAAGTTGGCAGAGCTGAGCTCTCAACCCGGCTATGCAAAGGGGCACTGACTTGGGAGCCATACACTCATTCAACATACATTTTTTGGGTGCCTGGTATATAATAGGCATTATACAATGACATTAAATTAGATAAATAATCATCTTTGGTCTCCATGAGGTCACAATCAGTGTTTGCTCATCCACTGACTAGCTGTTAACTTTGAGCAATTTACTTAACCTTTCAAGCTTCAGGTTTTTCATTTTGAAATTTTGGATAATAGGATCTTACTAAATTACTGTGCAGATTAAATAAGGTAATGTTTACAAAGCACTTTGCATAGAACTTAAACTCTCAGTGAGTGTTACATATTAGTATGAGGTGTGATGCACTATGCTAAATTCTTTATATTCGTGATCTCATTTGTTCTCTCATTTGCTCTACACCTGTCACCTTGAGTAGGTTTTAATTCACCCTTTACACAGACAAGAAGAAGGAGGATCAGAAGAATGTGGTTTGCTAACTTGCCAAGTTCATGTGGTTAGTAGTCGGAACAGCATTCAAAGCCAGTTCTTTCTTCGTCTAAAACCAATGCTCACGATTATAGTGGTGGTGGTTAGAGCAGGAACTGGGGACAGATACCAGTGCTTGCTATCAGCTACCCAATATTGTAAGACAAAATCTCCTACGCTCAGCAGGACTGGCATTTTTGGGAAAGCAAAGTCTAAGGGAATGAGGTGGTCACATGACTCAGGTGTTTGTGTGACTTTCAGGTCAGGGACACTTGTGGATTAATAGATATGGGGAAGATAAATCCCAGCCCTTGGAAGAGTAGGCCCAAAGTCCATCCATCCAGAAACAGTTTCACAAAACTGCTAGCCCATGGGGGAGCAAGAAATGGGACCAGAGATTGAAGCAGACCAACCAGACAGATGGGCCACACTTAAGTGGAGTGGTTAATGATCAAGGCTGCAGGGATTCCAGGGACTAAATCCCTGGCTCCTGGAATCTTAGTGAGAGGTGGTGGGGAGGACAGCAGACTATTTCCAGAATCCACTTGACAAGTGGAAAAGGGGCTCATGATGAATTTCCTGCTGGAGACAATTGTCCCTGGGACAGGGCAGGTTGACCCTGATTATGTGACCAAGCAAAGGCTGAGCAAAAGCTGGCACCATAGAAGCCAAGCCACCAACTCACACATTCCAGTTGGAACCTCCGGCTGAGAGAACTCTTTGATTGTGTTGGTCTGCATCTTGTGGCTTAGGGACAGTGGGAGTTCTGAACTAGTGACCACACATTGTTACCTCGGTGAGAAGAATGTGCTTTTTCTTTTCGTTCAAGAGCTTATGATTCAGTCTTATGGATTCACATAAATGCATATTCTCTTTGCTTTACTCCCTGTGGCAAATAGGACTACA
The DNA here is from genome assembly GCF_009828535.3 of Hylobates moloch. Classification (NCBI taxonomy): domain Eukaryota; kingdom Metazoa; phylum Chordata; class Mammalia; order Primates; family Hylobatidae; genus Hylobates; species Hylobates moloch. The sequence goes on along the minus strand of NW_026652283.1, from coordinate 35,763,200 downwards.
AAGCACAACAGCACCCCGTCCCCCTCCCCAGGGCTGTCCCATAAACAGTAGGAGTTATCTGAGTTCTCTTGATTGAAATTGGAAAGGTCATATCTCAATAGTATCTTTAGGGCTTGCTTTTCCCATTTGTGACAATTTTGGACTGTCCTCAGGCCTCCCTAAGGTGTCCTTCCAGCTCTGACCTTCCAAGGGTGTCTTTCGGACACGGAGAGTTTGGCCAGCCATCAAGCAGGTAAACGGATCAATGAGGGCTGTTCACTGAATTGTGCTCCTGGGCCTCTACTGCTGCTTTCAGCCCCTGCTGCCACTGTCAGATCAATGCAGGGAGCAGATGGCTGTGCTGTGTCACAATAATGGCTCCTTTGAAGAGACTTTGCTCAGTCCTTCTCCTGTAAGCTAGGGAGGTGAGGGGCAGCTGCACCCAACACCTGGCAGCTCAAGGGAGGCCCATGTTGGCTTGTAATAAAAGCAGTGGGGGTGTCTGGAATGGACCACATGCGGGTCTCTCACTCATCTGTGATGCTGTCTGTCCCCGTCAGAGGGGAAGTGTGGTTGCTCGCATCTCATGTACATCTAGCCTATGTGGTGCTGGCCTCATCGTCTACTGAAGCTGAAGGAAAGCATGTTGTGTCCAAAAGAAACAAAGCAGGATTTTCAGCTTGTTTGCAGTAATGGCCTCATGGGATGGCTCCTGGCTTAGGAATCAGAGAATTTGCTGAACAAATACATGGGGCAGAAAGTGCTGAAAAGCAACTCTCAGCTATTACATGGTCTATTCCCCTTCTGTCTGCTTGGTCCCAAATGGTCACTCCAGCCCCTGAGTCTGCCTGACCTTCAAATCCAGGAACCCGACTCCCAGTTTCCACATCTCTTAATTCACACTATCAAGAGAGAGAATCTGATTGGCTCCACTCGTCAGTCGAGTGTCCACTCCTTGTCCAATCAGCTGCAGCTAGAAAGGGGCAAGCTCAGCTTGTACCAGTAGAGCTGCAGGAGCCCCTCCCTTCAGCAGTGCAATCCTGAAAAGAGGGCAGGGGCTTGGCAGCAACCCTGGGCATATCTTCTACATTAACTTAACCTCTCTCGTCTCTGTGGTCTCTCTCAGAAAGTAATGGGGAAAAGTATTCTTTTCAGTTTGCCCCCTTGAGCTACACAAAATAATACAGAGTAAGGGCCTGGCATTCAGTGAAGAGAACTTGAGAGCAATTTCGGGGTGTCTTCACCACTGCAGTATTGTCTGTCTGCCTTTCACAGTCTGCAAAAGGGAGCTCTGTAAATACCAGGGATTTTGTGATCATTATAAACCTCTAAGCAGCTAAATTTCCCAAATTCTCAGAGTTGTAGCACTTTGGGATTTAGAGACACAATTAAGAACAGTTGGGCCTCACAAAGGTTGATGGTGAGGATCTGGGATTGCATCAAGCCACAGAGAGAATTTTGCTGTGAGTTCCAGGCCCTCGTCTCCCCTAGTGCGACAAGGGGGACAAGTCCAGTGGGAAAAGGACTGGAGGGGGTCATGGCACACAGGACCTCTGTTAACAGAGCCACTGGGCCCAGGAATCCTGACCTCTCATTCTCCCAGAACTTGTGACACAATCTATAAACCCACTCAACAGGTTAGGAAGAGGCAATGCTGAGTCAGCCCTGGGCTGTGCGCCATAGCCATCCTGAACAGCTTTCTGCCATTGCAGGATAGAAGAAGACCAGCCAGGTCTGGCCCATTTCCTCTCGGCAGCCATTTGCCTTCTGCCCACACATCGGTCTTGCCAAAAGAGGGCTTGTGCTGCAGCATTGAGTCATTCTCCTACCCTCTTTAGTTTATACTCATTTCTCAGGGTTTTCTCTGACTCTACTACTTACTGAAAGGTGTGGAAATACTAATAAGGCAATACTATGTTTTATTTGATCTATAGACTGCAGCAACCTGAATCTGTATTATCTATCATGCCAAGAATGTTTTGACCTTCTAAAAGGAAATGAATGCTCTCCGGACCAGAGCCAAGCAAGCAGCTTAGACCCATTCACAAGCAAAAGTCTGGGGCCTTGAGAGTTCCAGGACATTAAATCACCATCAGAATATGACTAGGGTCTGGAAGCTCATGATCTAGAGCACTGAGTGGGCAAGGAGCAATGACCCCGCAGCTACTGTGACACGTGGTAGAGTGAGGGTGCTGCAGCCAGGATGCCTGAGTTCTGCTACTTGATAGTGTGTGACCCCAAGCAAGTCACCTAACCTCTCTGTGTCTCCATCTTCTCACCTGCAAGCCGCAGGTTATAAAGGGTTGCCGTAATAGATGAGTAAATACATGCAAGGGACTTAGAACAGTGCCTGGCATGCAGTAATGCTCAGGGTAGCATCTATGTCCCAAGTGGTACATAAGTGCTTTATGCCATGTCTTCTCATTCTATTCCCATATGACCCTGAGAAACAGCTTTTGGTGTTGCCATTACACATAAGAATAAAGTGAATTTCTCATGTTTGACAAATTGCCCAGGGCCACATGGCTAGTAACTAGCAATGACAGATTCCCAAGGCGGAGATCTCTGACTACAAACCCTGTGTTCTATCTCTTGACCAGTTCCCCTCATGGTCAGCCTGGCTTCCCATAATTACACACTCTCCCCTTTAGTTCCCTCTCTTGTCTCTTGATGCTCACTTGACTTTCAGGGACTCTGGAATCTCTGCTGCTTCCCAGCTGTGAGATTAACTAAGACCAGTTAATCTGTCTTTGCCTCAATTTTCTTTATTTCTGTAAACTGGCATAGTAACAGAGCCGCTGAGAAGGAGAACAGCAGCCCCTGATGGCTGCAAGCTGGCCTGGCACTATCAGTAAGGCCTTTTGCTGCCGAGAGCTGGCCTGACACCTACACCTAGACCTTGGGGTTCTCCTGTTGACCATAAACAATTTCACTGAATGTCAATGCCAGACAAGACCACTCTAGGACCCTGATAGATTAAGACGAAAACAAGACCATTTCAACATCATGAACTCAGACAAAAACAAGAACATTATTCAAAATACAAAGATGACTTAACAGCCCCCCTCCCTCCACCTCTTGGCTGATGTGAGTGATGGCTGCTTCTTTACCAATTACAACTCTCATCTTCCTTCATTCCTCCTGCCTTGTAAATAAAATTTATGAAGTACCCAACCAGAGAATTACACCTACCTCCAGACAGTCTCCAATCCAGGGCAAAGCTGTGCTTCCTTGAACCCTCCCACAATTAACTAACACAAGCCCGAATCCTACAGTGAATTATTTCTTACCTTCTTACTGAGACACTGCACAGCTCCCTGTGGTGTGCATTCTCCCTCACTGCCACCAGTCAGCAAACCCAACTTTGTTCAACTACGGGGAGGTCCATGGTGGTCATTGGCCGGGGGCTGACACTGCCTCTAGAATGATATGTGGTGATACCTGGAGAACACTCAGAAATAGGGCCTAGTCCATAGTAAACACCCAATACTTGTCAGTCATGAGCATGACGTTTATTATAAGAAATGCCCTTCCTCTTTGGACAGAGCTAAGGAGCATACATTTGCTCTCACTAACCAGCCCTCTTCTCTTCCGAAGTCCATACAGTCCCCCCGCCCCCTATGTTTGCCTTGGGCACTGAAGCATTCTCTTTTTGCATTTGACAGATCTTTACACTGCAGACCTCAAACCTAGAAAAATCTGTTTTGCTCATGACATTGGAGGCTGTTGTCTGCCCTGTCTTTGGGATCCCAATGAAGGACATCCTCTCAGGGTATTTAGACAGCATAGAGGGGTGGGAGGGGGGGCTAGATGAGCAGTGGACTGATGATCAGGCCTTGGCAGCCCTTTCCCACTTCCTGGCAAAGTAGATACTTTGCACATGGAAGTTCCCTCACCCACTTGCCAGGGCTGTGCGGGCCAGAGGAGCCTGGCCAGATTCTTCATCGCAAATGTACTCGCAGCTGCATCAGTGAGGGACAGCCCCAGGGACCACAGAGTTCTTCCATGCCCACTGCTGCTAATTACAGATAATACATTAAAAATACAGAGCTGCATCTGTTCGTTGTAACATGGGTATCGAGGAATTTACGTGGTTTTTAATGACAGAGTATGGGGAGAGGAAAATGCTGATTCTGTCTGGGAGCCAGAGGCACAGATGTGGGCAAAGAGCTGGAGGTGTGGTTTCTGGTGCCCATCAAACTCTCTGGGTGCTAACCAAGCCCTCCCTTTGAGAGACCCAGAGAGAGATCCAGGTATTTATCTGGAAATACCAAACTAGGTAACATAACCAATCAAGCACAAAGTGGATGTCCAGTTGCCCAGGAGGCCTTCTGGCCCACATGCAAAATACATGTCCCTTCCACACACAAAATACAAATACTCTGGTATTTGCAAAGAGTTCTTGAGAGAAGGGAGACACAGGACAGAAGAAACAACATGCTTCTCATGATTCAATTGTTCATTTTCCATCAAGCATGAACTGAGCACCTAACCTGCTGTTCAAGTTGTCTGTAAAATGGGGTGTTTAAAGTACCGCTCTCATTGAATGTTTTTCTTAAGTAAAATAATTGCATTAAATGGCTTCAAACAGTACCCAAATCATCTAACACAAGCCCAAATCCTGCAATGAATTATTTCTTACCAGGTATGATGTAGGCATTCAATAAAAGTGTGCTATTATCATTCTACTCCATGTGAAGCGTTGTGTTAAATTTTAGAGCACTGTGATGAATAAGGCAAGATCCCTTCCCTTCTCTACTAGTTGCGGGGACAAACAGTTGCTATAATGTGCTGTGCGTTGGGATGGCATTGTATGAACTTACATAAGCTATTATGGGAACACACAAGGGAGTTGGAGCATCAAAGACAGCTTCCTAGAGGAAGGGATACCTGACCTAAGTCCTGTAGAACAGGTTGAAGTCTACCAGACCTAAAAGGTAGGAGAGATGATCCCAGCTATGAGAAGGGATCATGTGCAAAGTATGTGCAAAGGCCCTGGGGAGGAGAGAGTGTAATGTTTCTGGGGAAAATGCAGTGTAGCCCGACCTTAGGGCAGGTGCGTTAGGTGTCTGTTGCTGTGTCACATATTACTCCAAAGCTTAGTGGTTTGAAACAACATTTATTAGCTCATATTTTCTGTGTGTTGGGCATGTAAGTGTAGCTTAATTGGGTTCTGTGGCTTAGGGTTTCTCATAAGGCTTCAATCAAGGTGTCCACTAGGGCGGCAGTCATCTCAAAGCTCAACCGGAGGGGAGGACAAGCTTCCAAGTTTCGTCACATAATTGTTTGCTGGATTCAGTTCCTCAGTGCTATTGACCAGAGACAGCCCTCAGTTATTCTCCAAAGGGAAGCTTTCAACACAGCTGCTTCATCAGAGCAAGCCAGAGAGTAGAGCCAGAGAGAGAGGATAGGACAGAAGTGACAGTCTTTTATAACCTGATATGAGAAGTGACATTCCATCACTTTTTCTGTATTCTATTCTTTAGAAGCAAATCACTAGGTCCAGCCCACACACAAAGGGAGGGGACTGCACAAGGACATGAATACCAGAAGAGAAGGAACACTTAGAGTCATTTCTGAAGCTGCCTATCACAATCTACCCTCTGGCTCTCCAATGATTCCTGTCCCTTCCACACACAAAATACAATCATCCTTCCCAAGGTCTCTAACATCTCCTCCCATGAGAGCACCAACTGAAAGTCTAGGATCTCATCATCTAAATCAGATGCAGGTATGGATGAGGCCCTTGGGTATAATTCCTTAAGTACAAGTTCTAGAATACTGTTACTACAGATTTGGTGATTTGAAAAGCTAAGGAGATAAATTATCTGCCCCCCCATATGCCCAACATACAATGGCAGGTTAGGTATAGAGTAATGGCTATAAACACTGCTACTCAAAGGGAGGAAAATGTGAGGAACAAAGGCATCACTGGTCCGTAACAATTTTGAAATCCAGCCAGGAAAAGACTGCAAGTTTCTTGGTTAGGTTTCAAAGCCTGGGGATAATTCTCCATGACTCTTAGCTCCACCTTCTAAGCTCTTGGTTCTTCCCTCTGAGTAATCCTTCCTGTTTCATGAAAGGAAACCTGTGTTTAAAGCTGACTTGTTTTCTCAGTCTGTTTCCTACTGAGAATTTTAGGGGTCCAATGGCCTCATTTTATTTTGTACTGTCTCTGTTCCTTTCTGTCCCAGCGGTGTTTCTTCTCATAGGTTTTCTCAAAAACTTTCTGGGTCTTCTGTAAATTGCACTGAGATTCCCTCTATTACACAAAAACCAAACCCACAAATTTCTTTGAGAACTAAACACTTTTCAACATGAGCCTCTTGAAAAGATGGCCAAGGGACAGCCCTTTTGCTTCCTAGAGTCCCTATTGTTTGATCTGGAGGATCTATGAGGCCTACCCTAATCTCTTTAAAGGGCCTTTGTATGACTGAATAATACCATGATCTTTTGATCTTTCTGAAGTCTTAACCAAAGGCCCACAGTCACACACCGACAGCTTTATCTCAGACCACCTTTTCTTGACAGTGCTTGCTCAAATGCCATTTCTTAATTTTAGCACCTTTTGCTGACTTGGGAGACTGAGAATTTTCAAAACTATCGGGTCCTGGCTCACTTTAACTTTTTTTCTCTCTCTTCTCACATAAGCAGTAAGAAGAAATTATGTTCAACACTTTGCTTGGACATCTCCATAGCTAGATCACTAAGTTTATTGGGTACGTATTTGCTTTCCATGTAACTGCAGGCAATAGTGGCACTAAGCTTTCTACCACTACCTAACAAGGATGTCCCTCCTCCATGATATGGTTCGCATGGGTCCCCCAAATGTCATGTGCTGGAAAATTAATCCCCAATGTGGTAATGTTGAAAGGTGGGGACTTAAAGAGGTGATTGGATCATGAGAACCCTGTCTTCATGAATGGGTTAATCCATCCATGGATTCATGGGTTAATCCATCCATGGATTCATGGGTTATCACAAGAGTGGGACTGGTGGCTTTATAAGAACAGGAAGAGGCCAGGCATGGTGGCTCGTGCCGTAATCCCAGCACTTTGGGAGGCTGAGGTGGGTGGATCACTTGAGGTCGGGAGTTCGAGCCCAGCCTGGCCAACATGGTGAAACCCCGTCTCTATGAAAAATACAAAAATTAGCCAGGTGTGGTGGCACACACCTGTAGTCCCAGCTACTTGTGAGGCTGAGACAGGAGAATCACTTGAACCCAGGAGGTGAGGGCTGTAGTGAGCTGAGATCACACTACTACACTCCAGCCCGGGCAACAGAGCAAGACTCCATCTCAAAAACAAAAAAAAAAAAAAGAAGAGAGACCTGAGCAGGCACATCAGCATGCTCAGTCCTCTCTGCAGACAGTCCTCACCAATAAGAAGGCTCTCACCAGATGCAGCCCTTTGGCCTTGGACTCCTCAGCCTCTGTAACTGGTAACTGTCAAATAAATTTCTTTTCTTTACAAATTACCCAGCTTCAGATATTCTGTTACAGGCAATAGAAAATGGACAAAGACATTCTAGTTTCCAATAACACGTTCATCACTTCTTTTAAGCCCCCGCCAGCTGTATCCTCAAAGTCCAGATTTCTATAGTGTCTTCAATTGTCTTTGAGGCAATTGAAGATTTCTCTAACAAGCTTCTCAGAATACTTCTCACCTCTGCCCACTGCCTGGTTCCAAAGCTATCTCACATTTTTAGGTATATGTCATGACACTGTCCTTCTCTTGATGCCAAAATCTGTACTCATCATTTCAGTTTGTAACAAATTATCTGAAGCCTTAGTGCCATGAAACACCTATTAGTTTCTATGGGTCAAGAATCAGGTACAGTTTAGCTGAGTCTGTCACAAGGCTGCAGTAAAGGTGTCCACTGGGGCTGCAGGCATCTCAAAGGGGAGTGATCCACTTCCAAGCTTACTTGACGGTTATTGGCAGGGTTCAGTTCCTTGCAGGCTGTTTGACTGAGGGCCTGAGTTCCTCACTGGGTGTTGGCCAGAAGCCACCCTCTGTTCCTTGCCACATGAGCCTCTCCATAGGGCAGCTTTCAGCATGTCAGTTTGCTTCAAGTGAGAGAGAAGAGGCAGAGAGAGCGGTCACAGCCTTTCATAGCCTAACATCAGAAGTGAAATCCTATCACTTTGCTCACCAGGTCTAGCCCACACTCAAAGGGAGGGGATTACACAGAGTGTGAATTTCAGGAGTTGGGGATGACTGGGAGCCATTTCAGAAACTACCTACCACAGTGAATGTCAGGGACAGCACAACTAGCAAGGCCCCGGTGGCCTGATTATGCCATGTCAGACTCCCATAGGTGATGGACAACCACTGAAATATTTCACCATTGAAGAGGAGATCACCCAGCAGCCTGAGCAGAGAAAGCATTGGAAGTGCAGCACTGGGTAGGGAGAGCTGTTGCAATGCAACTACCTCAATGGATGGCCTCATAACGAAATGTTCATTGTGTCACTGGTAATCCAACCCAGAGGTCAGGGCCAACCTGAAGGGTCGTATCCCCTTTGGGCCCTTGGCCAAGCTTTTAATCCTGCTTGAAGCTATCTTCTTGTCTGTTGCTCTTGCCTTTTGAACCCATCCTTTAGAGACCAAGGCAGGCACCCCCATTCCTAGGGCCCTTATGCATCAGACGCCACTTAACGATGATGTCCCAGGCATTTCATTTATTCCCTAGCACACCTAAGGGGCAGGTACTGTTTGATGGAAGTGTGACAAGTGGTCACATGATAAGACAAAGGGGCATCAATGCCTTTGTGACCTCACCCCATCCACAGGCCTGACTTCCTGTCTTAAAGGCCCAGGAATTGGACATTTTTTGCCCTCAAATAATTGATGTTTTAGTGGAGGCTAAAACCAATATTCCTACGCTGCTGTGTGGCCCAGATGCCAGTTGATTGTTTTGCAACTGATATCAACTTCTCTGTTGGAATTTGAGGGAAACCCAATAAATAAATATTCTTATTCCCCTCTCAAGTGCAGAATCAATTGGCAGATGCAAGAGAATAACAGATGAGGATCAGCGTGTCACCTTTATTACTGATGAACTGATTGGAGAGCTGTCTGAATATGCTATGCAGCTAGGGAGATGGGGAGAGAGAGAAAGGGAGAGTGGGGAGGGCTAACTGAGCATGGTCTGCTCCTCCTCCCAAACCCACCAGTCAGATGAGCCATGCCTCCTACGCAGAGTGAATGAGGGGCTACAAGAAGGAGAATTTGTCTGTGGTCCTGGAACCAGGAGCTTTGGAAACTTATCACCTGGGAACTTTCAGAAATGCAAATTATAGATCCAACTCCCAGAAATACTAAATCAAACTCTGGGGGTGAGGCCCGGCAATCTGTTTTAATAAGCCCTGCAGGTGATTCTAACACAGGCTTAAAGCTGAGAACCATTGGCCTATTGGGAGTTGTTCCCCACAGGGCCCAGGAAGAAGTATTCCCCTGGAATATTTTGCCACCCGTGCCCACCCATTTCCTCCACTTCCTGAGAAAACATATCCCAGAGAGAGGATTCACAGTTCCCACGTCTGGTTTTTAGCTTCTAGCTGCTCCAAGGAATACCAAGTGGAGGCTTCTCATTATCTCCCTTCTTTCCTAAGGGAAAAAATGCCATGGATTTGGTGTCTTCTTTCTTGCAATCCTTTAGAGGGGCAGGGGGGTAATCCCCTTGTTGGCACTTGATAGTCTCTGAAGACTCTAGAATGATGAGTAACACAAAGTCAAAGATGGAAGCACGTGGCTCTCCATTACTGAAATCTCTCTGCGGCTCTCAGTTGCACTTAGATTTGCACATAAACCCCTTGCCAATGCCTTCACCCTTCCAACCACGTCTTGCCCATTTGTTCACACCTCCAGTCACTCTGGCCTCCGTCTGTCCCTCTAATATGCCAAGCTCGCTTCTGCAAGGACATTTGCACTTGCTGCCCTGCTGCCCTGCTGCTTGGAGGACTCTTCTCTCACACCTTGGCTTGTCTGGCTCCTTCTTGCCCTTTAAATCCAAACCCAAATGCCAGCTCCACAGAAAACTTCTGACCATCCACTTCAAGTGCCCTGTATCCTATGCATCATCATTTATCTCATTACCCACATTTATTTTCTAGTGAGTACTTGACACTATCAAAAACTGATCTGATATATTTATTTGTGTTGTTTGTTTGTTCGTTTGTTAAGTTGGAGCCTCACTCTGTCACCCAGGCTGGAGTGCAATGGTGCAATCTGGGCTCACTGCAACCTCTGCCTCCTAAATTCAAGCAGTTCTCCTGCCTCAGCCTCCTGAATAGCTGAGATTACAGGCACGTGCCACCACACCTGGCTAATTTTTGTATTTTTAGTAAACATAGGGTTTCACCATGTTGATCAGGCTGGTCTCGAATTCCTGACCTCATGACCCACCCACCTCGGCCTCCCAAAATGCTGGGATTACAGGTGTGAGCCACCGCACCTGGCCTATTTGTTGTTTTTTTTAATTGTCTGTCTCTCCTCACCGGAATGTGAGAGATGAGGGACCTTGTTGTGTTCCCAGCACCAGAATCTTATGCAGGCATAAGATTTACATAAATATCTGTCGAATGAATGAGTAAGTAAATTAATGACTACATGAACACAGGAAAAGGGTTGAGGAGACAAGGATCAGAGCTGAGTGATTCAGTCATCAAGACTGTGATGGGCCTGCCTTCCTCTTCTCAAGGACAGGAGCACCCGAGGCCAGCTGAGTGGGCCTGGAATGCTGGCACCACACCAGATTGTCCACCTACTTTTTCTCTCACCCATTATCTTAGGTCCAGGTTCCCCCAACTTCTCCTCCTCCTTCCCTCCCTCTCTCTCCATTGTCATTAAATTACAGTCATTAGAAGTCAGCAGATTCAGACCCTCCTGTTGTCTTTTTCATAAAGGACTGTTAATGGAGTTAGTTTTCAGCAGGGGAACTGCAAACTGTTGTCAAAACTCTGACTTGGCCACCCACATTCACATAATTAATCACACAGGAAACCAGAAAGGGGTGGCATGAGGGCTGGGGCCTAGCTGTGTGGGGGCCCTCTTCCCAGAGAGGAGTGTGGTACATCACACAGCTGCTGCCCACCAAGAGCCCACATTTCAGGTTGGAAACAAGACAACCCAACTGGAACCACTACAGGGTAATACAAGTCAGGATCTAATTAGCACTGGAGGGTAGGAGGTGGCCCTCCACCTTCAAGATGTTGGTAACGAGAGATTGGTAACAAAGGAAAGGAAATTAAATGGGGAAGGTAGAGGCCGGAGATAGAAACAAGATTAAAGACAGTCTCTTCTAGAATTATAAGGAAGAGGGCATTTATTGAGTAATGTATTCTCTATTGCTGTGTAACAAATTACCACAGACTTAGTGGCTTAAAACAAAATACACTCATATAGTTTAAACATTTATAGTTTTAAACTTACGTTTATACAGTTTCTGTGGGGTCAGGAGTCCAGTAACAGCTTAGCTGTGTGCATTGCTTGAGGCCTTGGTCAGCCAGGGCCAAGTTCCCATCTGCTGGCTTGACTGGGGAAGGATTCACCTCCCCACTTGTGTGGCTGCTGCAGTATTAAGTTCCTTGTGGTCGGTGGACTGAGAACTTCTGTTTCTCACTGGCTGATGGTCTGAGGCCACCCTCAGCTTCTAGACATTTCCCACAGTTCCTTGTCATTCCTTGCCACATGGGCGTTTCAAACTGGACCACTTACTTCATCAAGCAGCAAGGAGAATCCCTAGAGCAAAGTGGCTGGCAATATGTAGTAGTATTTATCATTACATAATCACAGAAGTGACATCCCATCTCCTTTGCCACATTCTATTGGTTAGAAGAAAGTCACATGTCCAGCCCACACTTAACAGGAGGGGATTATACAAGGGTGTGAACACCAGGAAAGGGGGAAAGGATTATGGAACAGCCACCCTAGAGTATATCCTCCATAGTACCTATTAGTTTAGGACTGTGCCAAATACTTTTACATGTATTACCTCGGGTTAATTGCTAAAACAACCTGTAAGGCAGGCATTATCCTCCTTGCACAGATAAGAACATGAGGCTCAGAGGAATGAGAACTTGCCCTAAGTCCTGCCAACATTAAGGTGGGGACCACCATATCACGGCATCAAGTGAACTCGTATGAGTGTACAGGCTGGAGGGCCAGCACCCTTACAGTAAGGAGCAAGGGCCCCAGGGAGGCGGGGAGGGGGCAGTAAGAGCAGGAGGGGGCTAGCTCTCTGGGAGGGGTGAGACCAGGAGGAAAGGATGGGTATGGATTACATTTGGAGAATGAAGGAAACTGAGAGCACTTATATCTGAGGATCTCTATTTTCTCAATGAAGCAGAAAATGAGGGTGTCTCCTGAGAGGGTGGAGGTTGGGCTGGAAGGGAAGCAGAGCCAAGTTGGAATAGCAGCTGTGGGGAATGGGGAACGGGAATTTTGCCAGCATGCCTACAAAGTTGTCAAGTGGAATAAGGCTGCTTCCTTCATGAAGATGGCAGCATAGGCTTGCTGGGTGGTCCCCAGTCCCTCCCCCATTACTTTCTGCATTCATTTTCATCATCTTGCTTTGCAGTGCTGCAATTTATGCCCAAGTCCATCTCTCCTGTCAGAAGGAAATGTTTTATAGGGCGGGAACTTAACAGTAGTGCGTAATGTGCCTCCCTGTACCCAGCAAACGGCCTGGCACATGAAAATCCTCCACAGATGACCTGTTTGATTCCAGACCCTGAATTTCTAAATCACTCTATTACCTCTCATCCCCTAAAGGCTCATGCAGTTCTAAAAGACTGTTCAAAAATATGTATTTTTACTTTTCAGCGCAGTAGAATAGAAAGTGTAGGTCCCCCTATCGTGGAATAGGGGTCCTTAGAGGTGGAGTTAGGGAGATCTGTTGCATGTATAAGCTGGTGACAGAAAAGCAGCTTTGCATTTTGGCCCAGTATTTTTGATGTCAAGAAGTCAGAAGAACCATTTCAAAATATTCTATTTCAATCTTTGTTGATTGGTATGGAATGTTGCCCACAGTATATTCTTGCCTGAAAAATCTAGTTACCAGACAGACACTTGCAGCACAATCCCATTTGTGTCAAATTATAGTCAAGTAGAAAAAAACCAAAGTCAAACTATCTCAGGGAAAAAATGAAATGTGTTGTTCATCTTCAATGAAAAGTTTAGGAGACTGTTCTGATGCCACAGGGATTCTACCATCTCGGCCTCCTTCTTGGGCCCTATGAGATGGCAAATGGCTGTCCACATTCCCTGGACTGCAGTGTCCCCCAGGACTCCTTACACAGGTCCAGAGATCCACCCTGATAGGACCAACTTGGGTCACATGCCCACCACTGAGCCAATGACTGTGGCCAAGGCGATCCTGCCCTCTGATCCAGCCTTGGTCACAAAAGGGAGTCAGAGTGCTGTGAACAAGAGGAAGAGGAGTGGAGGCCACATACTGTACATCTGTCCACTGACAAACAACTGATCTGGTCCCCCAGCCCCCTGCTTTTTTTTTTTTTTTTTGGTAAAATCTGCCCCTTGCCTCCTCCTGATTAGGGAACACCCCTGGGAGTTCACCCTGGCCCCACTGAGCGTATCTAAATGTTGCTGGAAATCCTGGGTTCCCTCAGGCCTATCTCAACTCAGATGTCATATGTTTCTCCTGGGGCCTAAAGTGAGAGCTTGAACTCTAGGCCTTCTAGCCCTGGCAGTCTTCCCAGTCCTGCCACAGCTTAGCAGAGTCAGACCTCATGTTCCTGTATCACCACTCAGAACCATGGTGCTTCTACCTCCATGACTGCTGCTACTTTACACCTGGAGGCTCCCACCCAGTGGCCCAAGTCACACCTTTTGTTTACTGCTGACACTTCTCTCAAAGCTAGCCCTTCCCTCCCTTTCCCACCCCTCCGTTCCCCTCCTTTCCCTTCCCTCCGCCTCTCTTCCCTTCCCCTCTCTTCCCTTCCCCTCTCTTCCCTTCCCCTCTCTTCCCTTCCCCTCCGTCTCCTTCCCCTCCTCTCCCTCCCTCCTCCTCCCTCTC